>NW_026638491.1:3117500-3387500 GCF_028554395.1 Pezoporus wallicus
AGTGGAACAGTACATGCTGTTAAAATGGTAAGAATGACAGTTTTGGATTAGTTCACTTTACAGATAAATTCTACACCGCAACAGGCTTAATGTGGATATGGCAATGGTGATTGAGGATAAATTAGGTAGAGGATTTAGTGCAGCAGCAACAGAGATCTCTTGCAATAGAAAGAATCTGAGATAAAAAAATGGCCAGATTTGATTTAATATTTCTTTATCCTTGCCAAAGATGCTGTTTACTAGACAAGGAAATACTTGTATAAAATGAACAGCATAACACTTATATTTGGATCCCTTATAGATAGCTTCAGTTGACATTTAGGCATCAAGTAAAACAGGTAAGACAGATGTGGTTGCGTACCATGGCAAGCGAATATTTAAATGTTAAATGCAGAAATGTCTCTCACCGGTAGAAGAACAAGGATGTGGAAAAATACGGGCAGGATATTAACTAATTCAGCTAGAATTGCCAGCATTGTGGGGAAAATTGCGTGAGTCTTTTTAAAAGAGCTTATTGCTAGGAAAGTAGGTGTATTGCTCTTCTGAGTTTTCTGTAACATGAGTGGAACTGATTGTTACCAGGAAAATACCCTTCCTTTTGTCAGATCTTCTGATCCATACTCAGCAAAGGGCAGGGAAGGCCAGAGAAATACCTTGGTGTTACTTATCAGATGCTTAATCCCATGTTCATTTGTGGGATAATGTGTTTTCTATGAGGAAGTTGGCTGCCAATTTCACTAAAAGCAAAAACTAGAGTTTATTATGGCAACAGAAATCTAGGATAGCCTTGAAACAGTCTCCTGAACTATGTCCAGATTTCAGCTGCAAGAATAAATGCAGGAAAGGATTTTTTTCATGTGCAACTAACAACTAAAGTGTTTTTTTGCTTGATTTCTGGTGCACAACATTTCTCATGTTTTCTTCAGAGATGAAAAAGAAATTAACCTTTTGCACCTAGCTTCCATGAGAAACACTTCACTGGTACTAGCCTACATCTCAGTTTTTTATTTCTGATTTTCTGTTTCTCCTTATTCTTCAGGACAGTTTTTTAGCTCTATGTTAACACTTCCACTGAGAACACTGATGATGTTCCATTCTTTTCACTGTAATGCTAAATTTTGTATGCAATAATTTCATCCTAACACATCCCCATTCACTAGCTGCTTCTTACTCCTCCAAACCCCCCCTTATACATGCATTGCTGTTTTATCCCACTTGATGCTACACCCTCCTTAAAATATCCTTCAAGGCACAGAAGGAAAAAAGCCAACTATTGCTTTGTATCCTCTTCTACTCCCCAGCTTCTGCATAGGGGTGTCTGATGAGAAGAGGATGAAGTGGCTGCCATGTCCACTACCAGGGGAAAAAAAAAAGGTCACACCAGTGAAGGATGCACGTGTTTCCTGAGCTCAAAATCCTAACAGGCAGAGCAACTCCATAAATAATGGAGAGTTTGGAGCAATTTCAGCCTTGCCTCTTCCTTCTCTGCTACCTTTCTTCCTTCCATTCCAGGGCCAGTAACAGCCACCAGTATTGGTGAGAAGAGTAAATGAAGAGCTAGTTGCATATAGCTATGGCTATGCCAATGGTCTCTTCCAGAACAGGTGGACTTGATGCAGAGTCAAAGAGATGTTTTATAGCTTCAGCCACTGACGACTTTGAGCACTGCTACCCTTGGCTTTAGACAGCTCTAGCCAACCAGATGAATGTCGTCTAGCACTTGTCAAAGCTGAGTGCACCTTGCCCCCAGATCATTCTTGCTTCTTGTGAGTATGACCAGCACCCCTCCAAGGTGTCTTACAACACATGTGGCCACTTCCTGAAGTCACAAGGCTGGTTACCTAAGAAGAATATGGCAACACAGGCAGAAAATCCACACCAGAGATTAGCAGTTCAAAAGTGCATTTGCAACAGGTACAATACCTTGCAAAGCCTGTGAGGCAAAGTAACCCCTGTGTAAAACCGAAAACAGCAAAACCACAACTACACGTTATCACTGGAAAAGCACAAAGCACAATGACTATGTATTTCAACATTCAATACAACACATAGCATGTGTCTTTAAACAGGCACCAGGGTAGCTCTTCAACAAATATAAACAAAAAAGGAAAAGAAAGTTACAGTCAATCCCTTATTTTTTTAAATTTTAGGGGAGTTCCCACTACTCATAAATTGAGAAAGCACAGATTTAAGAATCAAGATCTATTGTTACAAACCTTACTTCTGAAGAGGTCATGTGTTTCTAACTCTATTCCATATGACTGTAATTATGTCCATGCAGGAGGGAAAATAGGTTGGCACTAATTTTAATTTTATTTTTTTCAGAAAGAAAGTGTAATTATCTAAAATAATGCAATGTAGTTTTAAACCCCAGCATTTTTAATTAAAAGAAATAAAACAAATATAAGGAAAATGCATGAAAAACTTTTTGATGCCTTGTGTTACTAAAGTCAGATTTTTAATCACACCAATTATTTCTGAAGAACACATCATTATACACTTTTAATTAATTTCTACTTAACAAGTTTGGGCGATTAAGTCTTAAGCATATCACACATCATATGTTGGGGAAAAAGACATTTTGATACATTACATAATATGACACAGACAACCCAGACTGCTTCTTACTTAAGACTTTCATAATTCTTTTTTTCCTATTAAAAAATTCCACCCTTGTCAACATACCATTAACACAGAATGAGAATTAAAGTTAAAACCACTTACTCTTAAGTGTTCCAGTTGAAGGTGAGGTCTTGCACAACATTTAATGACACATGCTGCCTGACAGAACTTGTGCTGGGTAACAACCGCCAAAGCAGACTGCTTTCCAGGTTGTCAACTTCCAGCGACAGAAATTTATTGACTAATTAAATGGTCCTGTCACATTCATGTCTAATTGAAACTTAATGTGAACTAACCACAGCACCATTATAGTGCAAAATCCATTTTGGATGATGCATTCATTTCCTACTTTGTAAGCAAATCTAAAATACCATTTAGCCTAATGTGCACCTATATTTCAATTCAGCCAAACTCTCTGACAATTACAGCACATATTTGTATTCTCTTTGCAACCCTAAAAGGTGATTGGGTAATGCTAAGACTTAAATTTTCTGTTTTTAAAAGTAGCTCTGTGAATTCTATGAAGCCATTTATTATTACAAGTTAGGTGAGTTACTCGGGGAAAATACAACTTGCACCCAAAAGTCTAGTAGGAAAACATCTTTGCTGGAAGGATTGGACTTCATTCAAGAATATATCATCTCAAGTACAACAAAAACAAAAGAGAAGAATATTTTCACAAATACCACACAGTAACTAAGAACCTGGCTTTGGAATATAAATTAGTTTTATTGAAGCAAACAGCTTGTTTATTTTGAGTTTATTAGAAGATCCTACTTCTGAAAGGATCATTCCTTCTCTGTTACTATTACATGTTATAGCCTCAGAAACATCAGGTAGTTGCCAAAAATCTGTCACTTTAAAAACAACTGCAGGTAGTATGCAGAATATCAGTCAACCTTCTGACTAAATATTAGCATTAGAAATCCAGTTCATCCCCCATCTTCCTGCTTTGCACTCCAGTCCTGAACTTCCTTATAAACTTTGGTACTTGGTAAATGATCGAGTCCAGGTAAGAAATTCCAACTTGTTATTCTTAGCAAAATAAGTTATTCTTGACAGCATAAAGGCTCCAGCATTATGAAGTACTTTCTTATTAGGAATTGAGGTAAGTAAGAGATGGAGCAATTGCTGGAAAAAAAGCATCCTTTTTAACAGAAGTTAAATAAAGTGGACATGAAAAGGGAAATATTTTGCTCTAGCTGTCACCTAGGGGAAAATACTTTCATATTGTATACAGGTAAGATTAGTAATCAAAGTAAACAGAACTTTTCACATAGTAGATGAGTAAAATTATTAATCAAGTAAACAGAACTAATTATGTAGGACTTTTCGTCCCTCTCAGTACAACATAAATATCTGAAGCTTTGAAAAAGTGAGTAGTGAGTCATGAAGAGCCTAAACCAATCTTATCACATACACAGCGAGACATTGCTAAGTAGGGCATGCACTGCCAAATGCTGGAGCTTCTAACCTGAGAGCTTTCACATGTTTATCTTGGGTCATTATCTTTCCTTTTTCTTCAGCGTGTTAAGGACAGCAGAATTTCTAGAGAACCCAGATAACTCCAAGTTATGGACAGCACATTATGAAACTGTGTCAAAAAATTACTCAATTATTGCTTAAATAGCCAAAAAACCTCCCCAGATAATGTAGTACAGATTCATTCTTCTAAATTAGCTGATGCTATATTTTTCTTAAATTATCCATTCCCAAACTACATTCATGTACAAGTCACAAGAAATTGAAGGTGAAAAAAAAAGCACAGTAAATATGCTGCAAAAGTTGTGCATTCCTACTAATAACAAACAATTATACAGTGATCTTCAACTTACGTGCTCCTATTATTTTGCATTTTCAAAATCAGTGAGTTGCTAATCAGTGAGGGTTATAATTCCTGCTCCTTTACAGTTCTACAATTTTTAGTATGTACCAATCACTTAGAAATAGACACTGATTTTAAACAGATTCAAAAACTTTAGACCCTTCATGAAAAGAATCACTGATTTCAGAAGAAAGCCATAGACTAAACTCAAGATGAGAAGCTCTGCTTGCAATGTCAGTGCCATGTTGGGACCTTATTTTTGATATATAAATAGGTACCTATAGAATGTGACATGAAAGATGAAGTCTGACAGTTAAAAAAGAGCTGCTGCTTTCTCCAAGGAAATCCACCTTCAAAGGGCATTTGAAAACAGAAAAAAAACACCTGGAGATATTGGACTTTTGGGTAAGAGGAGGAAACCACCACAAAGAGGTAAAAAGGGAAAATAAGCACCAATCATTGAGAAAAAAAACACAAAAAAAAACCCCAAAAGGTGAAATCAGCACCCATGGCTTTTACCCAACTTAGAGTTGAACATAAAGAATTTTTGAAGCATGTAAAGTTTCATTTAATACTGCAATTGCAAACTTATCTGTTGTCACTGATGAACTAATTACATGACACAGAATTTATTTTCAAGATTTAGAACTAGTTAGGCATACAACTACTGTGCATAAATGTGCTGAAGGTTACTTCCCTGTGAATATTCAGGAAAAGAGGGATGCTTTGGAGAGAAAGCTGTTCTTCTCTTTTAAACAAGCAGACAATGTATTTCTCTTCCATGGACATGCACATAGTACCATAGGCTGCTTAGCTGGGTCTCTACCATAAAAATGGCATCTGTACATTTCCATATTCTACGAGATAAAAAGTGTGATTTTGAATCAAGAAAGCACATTTTCTGTTAAAAAGATATCATTAAGAAGGAAAAGAACTCAGCTTTCCTTCTTTAGCATCTTTCAGCCAAAAAGGACGCACTGCCACGCTTCATAGCCCAAGCAACAGGCAGTAAGACAAAAATCCCACCTACAGGGTGGAGCAGCTTAGCCCAAAGGCTAAAGAGAAACTTCGGAAAATGAAATAGACATTCTTGAAGTATCATTCGCTGTTTTTTATCCTCATCCACACTGGTCTATTTTGTAAGATATGAACCTTTCAAAAGCTTGTACTATGTCATTTTTTTTTCATATAGTCCCTTTATGTTACATTAATTTGGGGATGAAACAGAAATGCACACTAAACTGAATGTTCCTATGTAATAACTAGAGTTACTCTGTGGAGCTAATTCCTCCACCTTTACTCTATGAAGACTGCTGAAGAATGCCACCGGCATAGTATTTGTGTCTTTTGTATCAGGCAACAGCAGGAGGTTTGTTAGTCTCTCTCACTGATGACTGTCTCATGTTTTTTTGATATTTCATGCCTTTTTAAAAAAAATTATATTCTTCCTGCTGACCTGAGGTGAGATCAGAAGAAAGAATACTGGACAGTTTAGGGCAGTAAGACACAGAAACAGGTTGAGAATACGAGGAGGCTTCATTAGGAAGCTGAAATGACAACTCAAGTTTTCTGGATCAGCCTCTTACTGATTTGTTTTCTTTCAAGGTGAACAAGAGAAATAGGCTTAGGATTATATGGAAAGATTTTTGTTTTGAGGAACCTTGCACAGAAATTTCAACAGAGAAAACAGATTTATTCCATTGCATATAAAACCAAAGCAAGCAGATGGAATGCAACTGAAGTCTATCAGGTAGTTAGGTTACTTTATAAAGATATTTTTTTCATTTTGTTCTAGGAAAGACATAAAAATAGAAAGAATTGAAAACTGCACAATGAAAAATGAAATTAAGATATCTGTCTCATTAAAAGGAGACATAACCATCAGTTTAGTGCATGAAATGCTAACCTAATTTGTCCCTCTAAAATAGCGAACATCAGAAATGATAATACTGTTTCTATGTTGCTAATCAAAATGACTTCAGTATTGTTTTGCCCAATTAAATATTCACTATGTGTATGTATTAAAATATAGGTTTTCACACATACAGATATAAATCACAAAATCAAGATTATATTTACCTTTTTGGCAGTACTTTCCCTCTTCTTACAGGAAACATTTAATGTGTATAACACAAAACCAGCTTGTGGCCTTTACCCTGTACATAAGTTTCTGCTGAGCAATTAGCTGAAAATCACTTTCATGGTAGAAGAAAGTTATTAGTTCCTCATATAGAGCAACAGGTAAGAATAATACTAGTTTATGTTCAAGGAAAGTACTGTGTTTCATTCACTTTTTCTGCAAGTATAACACAAGAGAAAAAAAGATGGACATAATCAAAAGAACTACTGGGAAATTTGAAGAACACAGAAGTGATACAACTACGGATTATTTACTGGCCTGTGCATAACATCAAATTATTATTTCGGTTGTTGCATTTCCGTGCGACAGGGTGCAGAAAATGCTTTCTGGGTAAGGAGCCAGTTTCAGATACCACTTCTGTAAGACTATGAACATGAATGGTATTATTAAAAAGAATTTCTTTGCCTGTTAGGATTTAATTCTTGTTAAAAACACTGCTTTATTTGCAGAATTTCAAGGCATTTTTGTGAAGACTTAAAACTAGATGAAAGCTCTGCAAGCAGAGAATTTCAGCAGCGTATGTGTAGGATTTTAATTTACAGTATGATTTCTCATTGTTTATAAATCGTTTTTGTAAAAATAAAAAAAAAAATTTGAAAGTATGCATCATTTTCACTACGCTGAACTCTATCTGCAAACAAACACACTTTAAAAACCACCTGCAGCCCTTTTGCTTGAAATGTCATTTTCTAAGACAGGATGAAACAGGTTCTGTAGCTGCAACATTCTGATTCAAAAGCTAAAGAAGATTAAATTTGGTTTCAATTTCTTGAAAAGTACACGATCCTTAACTCCAAAATAGCTCAGCAGAGCTTTTGTTGTCTGTTTCTTAGATCATGTTAATTGAATAAAGTATTCCTTAAATGCTCATTAAATAACTCCCCTTTTCAGTGTAAGCAGGTAGGTACACAAGTGGTTTTGATTTGGTGCCTCAGGAGGCAAAAAAAGTAAGGAATTCAGGTATTCCTTTGATGAAATTGAAACCAAATTTATTTATAAAGAAGGCACAGCTTCTTTTTCTTCCTCTGAAAAGCTGAATTGAAGAAGACACTGTGTCATTCTGTAATCAATTAAACAAGATTACCAAGAAATTCCTGACTTCATTAGTGACTTCTTAGCTGGAACAATCTTGGCCAACTAACTTGGTTAATAATGGAGAAAAGTGAAAACATTAAACAGTAAGAAGAATTTGATTCCAAAGATTTTCTTTGACACGTCAAATGAAAAACTCCTTATATGAAATTATGGGGTAATATAATACTATAAAACTAAAACATGTATTATTTTCTGGTCCTCAGTGTTATACAACAGAAAATCAAAGGCAGAACTTAATTTGTGACAAAAAGAAATTGCTCTTCCCTGATCTTTAAACTCAATACTACTACTACTAGCTGTCTGAAAGCTATCAGGTAGTTACACTACTACCTGTTCTAAAGCTTTTTGTATACTTAATAAATTAAATATATTGTGCTTTTTAAAGATTTTGATAAATATCTATCCTCTGTATAGAATGGAATGAATTAATCAGTTAGGATTTTTAACTAATTAGTGACAACAGTATTTAACTGTGGAAAAAATATTAAGAAATACATGGAAAACATTGCCTCCTTGACTTTTATTATTTCCCATGTTCTCATTTTTCCACATTGTCCACTTCAGTTGAAATTATTTCACACAAAAGACTTACAATATGTTTGCAAAACATCTGACATTTTTTAAGGAAGTAGACAAATAAACAACAAATTTCATAAGTGTATAAAAGACCTAAAATGGAATGGTTTAAAGTAATTACTATTTTTTTGAAAGTTGTTGAAAGAGTTTATATATACGTACAGACACATGCAAGTATGCATTTGCATTATGTAGGTGTAGCATTCTTGCAATGGTGTGAATGCATCCAGCTAAACTGAGCTATCTAAGATAAGCACTAGCTAAACTTTGTTCTTAGTCTCCAAGAATAATTTGAAGAAAGAGCTACTTTGAAACTCTCTTCCCAACTTTGAAATAAAATGTTTTGTCTTTTAGTAATTTAGATACTGTTAATGGTCCTGAGCATCCAAAAGAAGAAGCACTTTTATGGTCCTATGAACATATGTTTTATGTCAAGAAAACTATATTTTTATACATAATATAGCCCCATAAAAAGATTATGCTGAAAATAGCCCTAAGACAGAACAAATCATAAAGAAGTTAATGCATGTGTTAAGCCCATAAAGCCAAAGCATAAAAATAATATTCTGACATTGTGAATGAATGTCACTTTCATATTTTTGTAGGAAAATGTACATGGACACTTTGAAGGCGATTTGTGTCTCATGTATGTGGTTACCAGTCTTTTTTTAGTATATTTACAGAACTTGGTATAGACAGATTTGGTTATGCCTTTTACATTTGTTCAAATGAAATACCAAAGACATTACCTTTTCATACGACTACCAATTTTGAAAGAACGTCTCTGCTCAGTTTCAAAGAAACTGGTCCATATTTTGTTATTAAAAATAAGACACTGAAATACCGTGTGGTTAAACTGAAGAAGAAAAGAAATTTGAGAAATATTTCTTATAACATAGTAGTTTGGCTTTTCTTGAGTAGCATTTGACTCTGAGACCAAATCCTTGAGCTTTGCAAGCACATGGAAAGCCACCCATGAATGCGAATCAAAGTTGGATCAGACCTTGCTATTGCTGAAAACCATTGAGAAGTAGGTAGCCTGGTTTCATTCTAAAAAATATTCATAAAGCGTCAACTGAAAGAACCAAAAATGATGACAAGTTCGATGCTGTATTATTTGTCACAGTAAACATAAAAGGTTTTGCCATTAAAACATACTAGAGATTTATTTCAAAATGATTGTATTTATAATATTAATTACAGCCTATTTCAACCAGAAGACAGGCTTTTACAGATGAGACATATTTTTTATTTCCCCTGAAAAACATTCAGTGTTCTATCTAAATTACAAATACACATTTTATGACTAGCTAAATCATTAATCAAGATAAGCATGGGAAAGCTAAGGGATCTCAGTTTACTTGATAGCTGATTGCCCAGCAACCATTCACTATAATTGTTTTTAGCAGCAGAGCAGTGTTCCTGGAGACCACAGGCTTTCATAGTGTGTGTCCTTTTCCTGTGGTGGTACAGGGAAAACTAAAGAATCTAAACAAAACATTTACATCCAGATTTCAGATTATGTCCATGCTCAGTTTCAGCATACTCACTTAGCAATGCAAAGTGAGGTCTTTGGAGAACCCAAGAACAATTACAAACAGTAATCTGTATTTTAAATCAGACCTTTGAACTGAAGAAAGTAGATCTATTTGATAATCAAATGTTAAAAATAAGTTAAAAATTAAGTAGTTACTTAGCTTTTATAAAATTATATGGTGGTGGGAACTATAAGATTAATATATATTTAATTTTAATCTGATCTTGTCAACTAGTCACAAAAACGTTCTAACCCAAGAAAATCTAATAGTTCATTCTTAACATAACTCCTGCTGTGTGTAATCTAACTTTCCATTGCAAAAACGATCACCTCTTTTTCCTACATTCACTAATTATGCATCTAGCTCATCACAATTTATTTTCCTCATTTGCATCCTAGTCACTATCATGCTGTCCACTTTTCACACATACCTACATTGTTCTCCAATAAATCTATTCAATAAATTACTCCAACAGGGAATGGCCCAATAACTATGGTACTCAGCTAGGATTTTTCCAGTGCTGTGATAGAGATTTCTTTTATGACGTCCAGCAAGACACTGGCAGAAATCTAGCCACGGAAACCCAGACTTCTGCCCAGTCTAACTTTTCCTATTTTTTGACAAAATAGATGGCTTGAGTTCTGCTGCATGGAAGTTGTAGGCCTATCCTCACTGAAGTAGCCTTCTACAGTTCAATATACTTTTTAAACAGAAGTTGTTATAAGCGAAGATCCCGATGGGAAGTTAGCTACAGAGGAAGGGTGGTTGAACATCTCTAGAACAGATCCTCTCTGTCAGAAAATAAAAATTACGAGGCTAAATAGAAAAGCCACTTTAACATGTCACTAACAGCATGAGATATCCTTGACTTACAGGGCTAAACTAAGTGGAAGAAATTTACTGTGAGGGCAGTGAGGCACTGGAACAGGCTGCCCAAAGAAGTGATAAATGCTCCATCCCGGACAGTGTTCAAGGCCAAGTTGGACGGAGTCTTGGGTGACATGGTCTAGTGTGTGGGGTCCCTGCCCATGGCAGGGGGGTTAGAACTAGATGATCTTAAGGTCCTTTCCAACCCTAACCATCCTATGATTCTGTGATTCTATGAATTTGGTTCATGCCTTACTACTTTCAGTAGTTTGCCACAAGAACAGGAAATTAGGTACAAACTTGATCAAATATTCAACCATAACTTTGATACAGCAGTGAATAAATGATTTATTGCAAACAAAACACCACCACACGCAAAAAAAACCCAGCCCAAGGTAACAACTCTAATCAACGGTGCAGTTGAGTTTCCTCAATTTTAGTTTCACTAGACATGAAAGACACACTTGCGTACAGACCCACACTGAATTCTTCAGTGTAGTAAGAACTCCAGTGACTGTAAGCCAAGCAGAGATGGGATAATGCTTCCTACCCACACCCACAGATACATTCAGAGTTGCAAAGCACTTCAAAAAAAGAAACAACAAAAAGATTTCCCCAGAAATTAGGAGCCTGGATTTCAGCAGAAACAGCCAAACCAGAGACTGTGTTTGCTAGGCCCATCTACATTCCACAGCACAAGGACCCAAGAAGGGAGAGTAAAAAAGGGAAGAATAAAGTAGCCAAACCTAGCTAGACCTTAAAATTGTAGGAAAAGATGCAGAAGCAGCCCAAATAGAGAGATTCAGACAATAAAAAAATTTCCTCTAGGTTTGGCCAGTATTGCTTTACTTTGTCTAGTTTGCTTCAACCCTCTCCCTTTCTTAGTCCCTACCTCATTTTCGCTTAACATCTATGTTATCTTCCTTGTTGCCCCACTGGCATCATCTGATTGTGCTCAATGTTTTTTTCCTGGTTTTGTCTTTTAGCTTATTGTTTAAGTTCCTCTCCCTCCAAATAAACCCAGCAGAATATTAATAATGGCATTAATATGGCATTTGGTGGTGTTAATTTATGTATTTATGTTTTGACTTTCATGTTATATGTTTATTCTCTGCCAGGTGTCTGTCTGGATAGAGTAAAGAACATCTGCTTGCTGTATTTTTGTACTTATGGGTCCCTATGGCTCACTGGTCTCTACTTGACTATTCCATTATAACTACCATGCCAAACATATAAAATAGTATTTCGGTGAAATATTTCAGTGAAGAGAGATACTGCATATTGCTTCCTATAATACTATAGCACTGTATTATTACCAGAGAGATGGGATTATTTATTATAGCATTTACATATAGCATTTATTATAATATTTATGCCATAGTCATTGCCCCATTGCTACACATCCCTCTTGGTTTGTCTGTATGGACACCAAAACCGTATCAAACATTGACAAGACCTTGATGTTAACTGAAAGTTGACCAATTTACCAAAAGAAAGAAAACTGAATAGAAAATGGAATATTGTTATTCGGCTATTTTTTAGTAGGTAGATGTCTGATTATCTGTCCTGCCAACGGATCTTTTAGATGAGATAAAAGATTTAGAGTTCACCTGTCACGGGATATTAGAGAGTCCATTTTTGAAGAAGTCAACTATTAGCCCTGGACTAGGAAAATCCTACCCTTGATAAATAATCATTGCCTACTTAAATGCTAGCACAATATTTTATTTGGATAGAAAATTTTTTACATTTTCCAAAATAATATTTTAGTTTTGAGGGCTTGGAGAGTTCTTGCATTTCATTCCTAAAAGAATGCTGCAATTAAACAACACATGGGTGATTCCCTGTATAAAAACAGTGGTTAAGGTTCTTTGGGTTGTCTTGTGCATGAAGGCAGTCCATACATGCACAGAAGTATGCAATGCAGCCCCAAGATTTTAGAATGAGAACTTGAACCTGAATATTGAAGTAGCAAATATCTTTAAATATCAGTTTGGGTTCACTGTAATTTTAAGTAAATCTTAAACCTGACAAAATTAACTTACTAACTAATCTAAGTATGAATAGAGTTTTTGGCCTAAAATCATGACTGGTAAGTGAATCAGCTAATGAGTGTTTTCATGATTTATTTGTTAAAATAAAGGATCATAAGTTCAAGTTCTGTTCCTCATTAACTACACTGGAAATGATATACATGACTTGTCATTTAAAAATATTGATAACTCCAAGTTTAATTAAGTCATGCAAGCTGTTTTGAATAACTTTGGGTGAAAGGTTCAACATTATTATAAATTATAAGGAAAAAAATCGTACAGTACTGGTATTACTAATAACATTAATATGAGACTTAGGGTAAGGTGGTAGCTTAAACCAATCAAACTCAGTACAAAATACTCACTACAGCTGAAGAATTTATTTGCCCTGATGGAGGAATTACTGTGCAAAGTACTATGATCTGTATTATACAGGGGGTCAGATTAAATGATCACAATATTCTCCGTGCATCCTAAAATCTTGTAATATTTCAGACTGAAAGGCAGTTAAATACAAAGCTCTACTTGCTTCTTTCTTCTGAGTATAAACTATATGAGTGCCATTCAACTATATAAACACATCATTAGGTTTTCAGCAGGTCTCCCTTCTAAGGAAGGAAATTACATACTTTTGAGCTCTTGAGTGAACTACAGTGTTTTATGCCTTTAATTCAACACTCTTACAGCTTACAGTTCATTGAAATTCAAAATCATGGTCACAAACTGTTCACAAAGAAAATGTTGACCTTCCTATATAGCAAATGCCTTTTCATTCTCTTTTTTTTATTTTTTATAACAAAAACCACTAATGAAGCCAATGGCTGGAAAAGATTTGAGCGTCCTATTAAAATAACAAAAGTAATATAATTCACATATTTCAGCATGTTGGCTACTGCTCACGAAATAAAATACTGCCGCAGAAAGAGCATATTGTTTCTACACATCGAAAAGATGCAAATTAGACAAGTATTCAATATTCACTTGAAAGCAAGAAAATGTACCAGACTACCAATGGTATTTAGGAAAGCAAACTGGTTGAACATGATTATTTGAATTTAAAAAATGGGTATGGGATTCCCCTCTCTTTGCTTCTTGCCATATATGGTATCTGTGTAATAACCACAGGGCAAATTATTCACTACCTTTTTCAAGATGAAAAGCTACTGATTGGCATCAGACATCAAGAGGGATTTTGGCATTAGAATAGATTTACACTTGATGACATGTCAAAGGCTTGAAACAAAAACTACAGAATTTACTCATGAATGCCGAAGGCAAGCCACTTATTCAACACTGGCTCAATGAACATCTTTCCAAGGATGGCATTCAACCACACCAAGAACAAAATACAGCAAACAAAACATGGTTATACTTGGAAATCAATGTGCTTGACTAGACTGAACAAAATAACAGCTAGCATTACCTGTTGCCAGCTGTCAGTGAAGAATAAAGAACTGTAACATCCTTGTAATAAAGAGGGAAACAGAATCTAAGCTTATAATGAAAATACAGCAGTTAGTGGGATGAAGTAGGATCAGCAGCAGTATGTGTGGGCATGATAACTCCCACTCTGAGCCTATTGCTCCTCTAACAGATATGCCCTCACTTCTCTCTTCCTGCAGACACTTGAAAATTAAGAAAAAATAATCAGGGGAGAAGGCAGAAGGTGTAAGGATATATAATGTAATGCCATATTTTGGCATTTTTCCTTCAACCTCTATTACGGTTATTTTAAAAATAATTTCATTATTTGCATTACAATGAAGGTCTTAAAAAAATTGTGTTGACAAGATCACAATTATTTTGGCACAGCACGTTTAGTAACCACCGAACATTTTTTTTTTCTTCTGACTATTTTGATGGAATAAAAATAGAGGCATCTAATTTCAATACTGGATGTGTGGGAAAGATCACCTAAACAGGCTTGTTATGAATAACCTGTGCACAATGACAAGCACACATAGAAGTCATAAACAGAAGGAAACATGAGAGGCACAAGGAAACACCCACTCACCTATATTACACCCATGGAAATGAAAAATCACTTAATTTTAATAGAATTATTTTGCAATTTCATCCTTTTAGAGACCTTAACATAGATATTGTTTCTTTAGTGCACCTTCAATGGCTGCACACACTGCAAATTATGTAAAATTTTCAAAATAAACTGTTAATCAGAATCTGTCAGAACGACCTAATATTTACAGGAGACCATTAGTCACCTCTTCTGATAGATACTGGAAAATGGCAATATGAAGTAGCCATAATATTTGATTGCTTTTAAGAGTGACTGAGTACTTGTGAATACAGCCAGTTCCTTTAGGTCTGTACAAATGGCAACTGAACTCCTTGAAAATCTGGCACAGTTTGTAGATGCAAATCACTTTGAGAAAACTGTTTCAAAATACCCCACCTCCTCCTCCAAGAGTCTCTTCCAAAAGAAATATTTTCTCTTCAAAAAGTATCTTACATTTCATAATAGATGCTGATCTGCTGATCTCAGAATAGTCAAGCAATTGACAACAGACAAAATGCAGATTCATGAAGAGCATCTGTGGCATCTATGAAAAATATTATGGACCAGCATTATAGCTCAGGTGGCTGTACCTAAAGTGTCAGTCACCACCAGCCTCAAGTTTTTATGAGAAAATAGTTTACATGAATGGACAAAGCTTCATTTTCAAGAACAGTCCTTGACTTGAATTCTTATTCTAACAGACATCCACAGCAAAGTAATAAACTGACAACTGAAATTTAATGCATGCACGAAGGTGAGAAAACAATATTTGACCAATATGCTAAACCCATACCTTTTAGCACTTCTCAGATTACTCAATTTGCTCAGTTCCAAAAATGGCATCTCCTTTTCCTGCATAGTGGAATCCTCTCAGCTGGACTTCTGGACTATAATTAAGGCTTTCTGCATGTTAAATTCTAAAACAAAGACAGCTACAATGCAAAACATGTAACAACAACATACAATTTCAGTACTGCAATAGTCAGTAAGGACAACTTCTATGTGTATAAAAAATAGATGAACTTTACTGATTTTTACAAACTCTTAATTAAATTAGCTTCATTGATTTGTAACTGAGTATGTGTTGTATACTTAGATCTGGGAGGATGCAGTACTATGAGGTTGCTATGGTAGCAATTTATTACGGAACACCAAAATTACTTCAGATGAGTAATTCAGCAGATAGAGGTGGGTCATCCAAAACAGAGTTTCATAAAGATTTCTACATTATATAGTAACTCATACATGCATGAAGCATTCTGTCAACTTCTAAAATTTGGCTGCGTGTATCTGCCTGTATCTACTTTTGTGATAAGACTCACCCAGGATCAAAATACAAAACATTTATGTGAAAGAAACTTTATTTTGAATATATAACTAACACTATCTAAGCTCCTTCACTGCTGAAGGACTATATAAATGTGTCTGTACATATATGTACATATATATACACACATATACATATATATGCATATACATACTGTGTTTCACGTATAAGGGGACACAACATGCTGTTGAGCAACAAAGTATCTTCCCAGCATGCACATTCATAGGTATGTACATGCTCATGCTTATTGATCTGAATTTGTAACAGATGATTGTGGAAAAGATATGTCACTAATCCTATTCTCTTTTGACTGTCTCTGAGCTAATAAAAAAATTTTACTCCTTTGCTTTTCTGCTATTTAAGATTATAGGCAAACAGTGCTGACTGCTTAAATGGTTGGAGAACCCTAACAGAAAAATTCAAGTAAAGCAATTAAAAAAATCTCAGACTGCTATGGAAATGAAAGACTAGAAAGTTTTCTTCTAATTTCATGGATAGTATAAATACAAAGCAAAAATGTATAGGATTGTATACGTAGCATCGGGCCAGGAATGATTATTTAGATACAATGTTGGATTAGGGTTTTGTCAAGTTTTTATTAATCTCTTTACAAACTCAAGCAAGCTTCATAAGAAATTACTGGGAATATATGCTTCTATGAAACCCAAATAATGCAATGAACAATTAAAAATAAAACATACAGATATGGACTTGTATCTATAATGCATCAATGAAAATTGCTAAACAGCCCAGATTACTTTTAAGTCATATTATCATACCATCATTTTATATGAAAGATAAAACCAGTTCTGAGAAGTCTTTTTAATGAGTAAAGGTTTACTAGCTAGAGCAGTAGAATGGATTTGGATTTTAAATACAGAACTGTGAAATTTGGTGTGAAGACATGTAATATCCAAGAAATGCTTCAGCCCTTATACACTGTAAAGTAGAAGTTTAAGGGGAAATGTAAGTAGAAGGAAGTAGAAGGATGCATCAGGTACTCATTAGAGTAGGAAGACTGGCATCCATATCCAATAAGAAAATAGTCAACTGAAAACCCCACAGGACAAGGAAAACAGAAAGAGGTGTAGGATACATTTTTCACTTGGATCTTGAAAATAATTGGGCATTATTTTCTCAACATCACCCAGATCTGGATGATTGCAAATTACAAGTGAATGTGACTAAGTGATTTATAGTCAAAGTTAGTATAATGCAAACACTTTGCTGTATATTTCTATTGCTTTCTATCTTTTAAAACCAACCACTTATGTGTCTCAATCATACTTTTAGTGAATGTTAGGAATCAAGCATCTTCATATCTGAATGCTAAAAGCTTGCATGCATAACCTGCTTTGAACTGTAATTTTAGACAGGTCTACTTTTATTTCAGAGATGTGCCCCCCATAACCCCTTTGCAATTTATTTTGTACTTACTCAAAATACTCAACATCTATGTTTTTGTACAAGTCACTCTACTAAATACTATCAATCTGTTGAGAAGTGCTTTTATCTTCAGGTTTTGCAGATTTTTCACAAATACATTATTAAAACCGTAGTTCATATTAAAGATCACACAATAATACAGGCATACAGTTCTCTGCCTAAGTGGTCTTCAAATCAGGCTGCACATATTTGTAGATAGGTCAACATTCAGTGAGAAAACTCCCTATTTTCAACACCTAAAGCTGCAACTTCTTTTTTGTAGTAATAATGCAGACTGATAGGCTCAGTCTGGTTGATGGTAGTGGGGAAGTCAGTGATGAATATCCACATTTGGTAGAAGCTGAAAAACAAAGCTCCTGCCTATTTTACTGCTTAGTAGCAAATTTTCTTATACAAAATTTTGAAGCCGTATCTCAACTTTTAAAAATTAATAAAGCAAATGAAATTCATAAATGCATGGGAAGTGTTTCAATGTCACTTCTGCACACTTTTAAAAACTTATTTTAAAATATGCTTGGTCCTTACATCCATAATTTAAGCAAGTTTGTTCAGAAGAAGGCTTTCTGACAACATATTTAGGGCATACTATATGCAAAAGCCATACCTAATGTTCATATTAGGCAAAATAATGTTATGTACATCCAAATTAAGTGTCTGAATTGTTTTTAACATGACTTATTCATACACAGCACTGCTTTCATTTATTAAAACTTCTATTCAAAATATTTGTTTCTCATTCTATCATCTCTCCGCTTCTAAGTAAAATGAATAACACAACTATCATAACATGCATTTAATTAATTTTGTCTTGCATAATTATGTGAGGAAAAAGATTTTCCTCTTAAGCCTCTGAAGGAAGAAGAGGTATAAGAGGTATTACTTCATCATTTTGTAATGGGAATCCTGCTACAAATTCACAGTAAATGAATATTTTAATTGTTTAGTTTTGAATCTTTCAGATGTTTTTGGCAGGTCTAGCTAATATTGACAGTTTACACTTAAGTTCTAATATATGCCAACATTTTGGCAAAAACTGGTAGAATTAATAAAAGGGACCAAAAATGTCAGAGAAACCCTACACCTGACCAATAATTTCCCACTAATTATCCCACGCTCTTTCTCATACTGACAATATAAGTTATACTGATAATATAAGTTATTCTCTTTTATTTAATCAGGCTTCTCTCTTTTGAAGGGCAGATGTTTCCCCGTTAATATGGCAGATGTCTTTGTTTCCTCACCAACTGCAGAGACAAATGATTAGTACAATAAACTCTGGCAGTTTGCCTCATACTTACTTGGTGAAGACAAGTAAAACTGTTTTGTGGAGTATTTAAATATTTCAAAATTCAGAACAACCTCCTTGAACCTAGAAAATTATCTGTAGGTAGACTGACAAACCACCCGAAGTTTAGCTTGTGTGCTAAAAATTGAATGCAATGACACTTCTGTTCTACACAGTTCTCTTAACAGTTTAATCAAAAGGCCAAAAAAACACCCTATTTTGATTTACATATAAAATAGAAACAACTTCTGTAGCAATACATCAGGGTTTAACATAGGCAGCATTAAAATGTGAAGAAGCTGATCTTGCTGATGCTGAGTCATGTAAAAGATATTTATGCCTTTGGAACAGAGCCCTCAAGATCGCCCTACTAATGTAATACACTAAAAACTAATAAAAAAAAAAGAAAGGAGGGAAAAGAGAGAGACCTTCCTGTGGCAAGAGGGCCTTAGCCAAGCAGCTACTGTTACAGAGCAACACTCTCAGTATGTTAACAATAGTTAAAAATATGACATGAAATGTCCAAAACAAGACAAGACAATAATTGATGAAAGATACATTTGTGAACGACACTATTAGACAGTGAGAGATATGAGCCTGGTATGATTCAGAATGTAATTCACTTTCTCTGCTGGCACATCCTACTGAGGTATCCAGTGAAGACTGTAATTACAGCTGAAATTTGATTCATCAGAAAATTTAACATATCAGAATATAAAAATAGAGACTATAGGCTAGCCACAAAAGGTAGATCAATTCTAGAACTTACTGAAGGTGAAAACTAAATTAGTTAATGGCAGGATATAAATAAGATCACTTCCACAAACTTCTTAAGCTCACAGGTTAAATAGTCCTGTTGATATGGCAGTAGACTTGGGAAAAAAGATTCTGGGATTTCTTTCACAGAAACAGAACTAATAGAGACTTTGACTGCAAACAAAACTAGAGATGGGATTTATAACGGCTATTGTGAATGAGAAGTTGTCAAATTGGTCAGTCTGATGAACAGAATAAACTGTGAATTGGAGGCAATTATTTTTGGCTGTGTATGTTTTTTTTTTTTTCTTTTTTTTTTTCCTAGAGAAAAATCATATCTGAGTGGAATACAGAATGAAGTGAAAGACAATAACGGCACCAAATATAAATTCAAGGAGGAAGAGACACAGGGCAAATCACTGTGTTGCAGAAAAGGAAGTATACCACCATCACCTTACTGTGTATTCTGAATTAAAAGTGTTAGGAGAGGTTCGGTACAGATCAAGTGGTTAAAGAAAATCTGAAAATTAATTCTTTGATTTTTTACTGGACTTGGTTTTTACTGTCTGCTCCTCTTATTATAAAAACCCAAACAACCAAACTTAAAAATAATATTAAAAAAGCAAAGGTGAAGACGATTTATAAATGTCTTTGTGTGACACCACATGATATTCTGAGGAAAGAAAGCAACAGAAGGAAAACTGTTGTAAATGATGCTATTTGTTATTTCTCTAACAAATCCCCTCAAAGGCTAGAATCTGCTCAGTTTCTATAGGCTTTCAGCTCATTTTACATATGAAAATGTCTGAGTACATAGATTTATTTTTATTACTGTGTTATCTATAATCACGTTTCTTGGATGTTAGTCTAATTGGATGAAAGTATCTCACTTTCTACCACTTTCAATATCTTGGGCAAACCGACTGGAGTTATTTCCTCTTCACTCACTAAGAGAATTATTATCCACATTATGAAACGTGACATTTTTCCATCTTCTGTTTGGAATAATATAAATATTAATATAGCATCCAAAGCATTCTAGAATATATACACACAGACACACACCGAAATATAATCACCCTATGACAAACACTGTTAAACTATAAATAATGCTAAAACTAGCATTGACTATTGTTATGAGAATGATTTTTAACTTTTTAAAACCATACTCAACTTTTCCTGAACTTTAGGTCGAATATTTTAAGTAGATCTGTGATACAGGCATACCGATTGAACTGGAATCATCATATAAACTGTCATTACTACTAGCAATTTGGTCATAATTATAGCTTTCTATATATAAAGGCATTATGAATAATATTTATACAACACATACCTATGTAATTATGTTAGGTCAAAGGATCTTTTGCCATTTATGTTAAGATCAGTGTCATTTTATCCAAAACAGTGTCACTACCTATGATGAAGTCTGATATGTGGAGAATCTTACTGCCATGAAACACATAAATGTGTTTAATGTTTAATAATTAAAAATTAATACAGCTTATAAATGGGGAAAATAAGACTGATTTGGAGTATCAACCGAAGGCACGTGTTTGTAAGAAGAATGTAAGCTTTTTCCTACACAGGTATCTGATTAAAGCCAGGCTTCCAACAAAAAAATTGAAGGATATGTTCTCAGTCAACAAGATTTAGTATTATGGCCTGCTTTAATAAAACACTGAAATTAAACACTTTAAAATCAACTGGTAGACATATATTACTTTAAGTCTGCAGAAGAATTTTGCATGCAAAACTAATGAATGGGTCAATTCCTAAACACTTTTTATCCAATAATTTTCTATTTTAAAACGTTATTAATTTACAATGCCTTCCATGACATTAAGTTTAGGTTAATATAATGATACATTTTAACAAGATAATTATGTCAAAGGTTATCATCAACAGTTCATACTAAAAAGTTATGCTTAAAAATATAACTTATTATTTATAGTTTAGACTGCATAATAAAGTATTAGCAACACAAAATGTTAATTAATTTCTAATTCTCTACTCTTTTATTTAGATTTCATGAAGGTTGATTGGACTTGATCCATCATTTTACAGAAAATTAATTATTTCAAATACATGCATCACTTTATGCAACCTGCCTAATTTGCATTGAGGAAAATTCAGCAGAAGTAATTGAGGCACAGGCAAATACTGGCACTGACTGAACTCAATTTTCATTCCAAATTTCTGCAAAATCCCAAGACACAACAATATCAGATGCAGGGGGAAAACAAACAAAAGCAATGTGTAAAGGGAACATGAAGAGAGAATATTACAAGAATCAGAGAACAAAGGGATTGCAAAACTATTTTAGTGCCATAGATGAACAGTGAGGGCTTCATTCAGGCAAGGTGGAATAAGATATCATATGGCATCCTGACAATTGATGTCTTCATTTAAATGTAAGAATTTACATTCTAATTAGAAAGAATTTACATCTTAATCAGAGGCAGCTGTATTATCTTGTTACTGTTTTTTTCAAAGGTAATGAACTAAAGTACTGCTGTGCTTTTTCAACCAGAAACTAAATAGACAGCATACAGTGTTATTTTATAGCCTACCTGCTGTAAGCTGTTATTAATATTTTAAACTGAATTCCAACAAAATATTTTAAAATAAAAATTGTATTTGACATTACTCAAATGATATTATAAAACTTATTTAAAATATTTAACCAATATGCTTTCTAACTTGTATTTTTAAGTATACGTAGTCATAAAGGTATCATTGATACGGCACCAGTGAAGCACACTTACTTTCGTTTTAGGCTGCAACTAGTGCAGTGTAATACTGGGGGGGGGGGGGAAATGTATTTGGGATTTTTTTTTATTAACTAAACAGTTCAACAGATAAGTCTCCACATTTTTTATAGAATACATAAGGAAAAAACAATTAGACAGAATCATTTTGTAGCTTGTGTAAATACATTTTTAACTGAGGCCAACCTGAAATGTTTACATGCTAGTTCTAAAGGGTAAGTCCTGCCAAGGAATATATAGTTGCTTGCAGATGCATATTTAGATTTATGAAATCATGGCTTAATAGTTCATTCTAAATATCTTTGGTTTTGGCTCTTGCACTATTTCAACAGCTTTTGGGGAACTTTAAGTAAACAAGAGTGGTGTAGGAAGTAGAGACATTTTTTTTTCCTATGAAGAAATTAGACATGGCCTAAAAAGTTCCTGGTTTAATTCTCAGCTCTGCAAAAATTAACTCTGGAAAAAACTTTGTCTCACAACTATTTTGCGTCACCACATTTGTAAGATATCTCTGTCTCAGCTGTATGTCTTTTCAGAATGGCAATATCTTTGGGGAAAGATCATTTTATTGCTACAAACAATGCCACATTTGATCCAATGGACTCTTCCATGAAGAATACTGATCTAGAATACGAGGTCTTTCATCATACCTGCTCTTCCTTTGAACTCTGGAAACATTATGTGTATTTCCTTATCTCTTCTATTACAACAACTTAAAAAACCCAACTCAGAATCTTTCCTCATCTTGAAAAACTAGGTAGAAATTACTGAAACAATTTGGTTCATTTGCCACCTCATGGGTTAAATTAATTGGCACTAGTCAGAAAGAGTCATATCCCAAGAAGGACAAACATCCCAGCAGAATGTTTGAACCCTGAATTTATCGATGAAATAGAAAGCATCCAGCTGGATAAGTGGAAAGACCACTTTTCTGACAAAGATTCACTATGCGTGGCAAATGGCTGCACTTGAAAAACCATTGCTACTGGGTCAAGAAAGGTTATCCTCCCTCTCTACTCAGCCCTGGTGAGGCCTCCCTGGAGTACTGTGTCCAGTTCTGGGCTTCCCAGTACAAGAGAGACATGGAAATCCTGGAACAAGTCCAGCAAAGGGCTACTAGAATGATGAAGGGTCTGGAGCATCTCCCATGTGAAGAAAGACTGAAGGAACTGGGCCTGCCCAGCCTAGAGAAGAGATGGCTCAGGGAGCATCTGATCAATGTGGGCATCTGAAAAGGATGGGGCCAGACTCTTCTCAGTGGTGTCAGGCAATAGGACAAGCCACATAAAGAAAACCAGGAAGTTCCACCCGAACATGAGGAAGAACTTCTGTCTGAGCACTGGAATAGTTTGCCCATGGAGGCTGTGAAATCTTCCCTGAAGATATTCAAGAACCATCTGGACACAATTCTTTATAATTCTTTATAATTTTCTGCCCATGGCAGAGGGGTTGGAACTGGATGATCTTAAGGTCCTTTCCAACCCTAACTATTCTATGAGTCTATAATTTGCTCTAGGTGACCCTGCCTGTGCAGACAGGTTGGACTACCATTCTGTGATATAGCTGAATAGTTAAGATTTGCTGTGCATTCTTCAGCGAAGGCAACTTCTGCTGACCTGTATATAACTTCTTTTCAGACCCAATCCTTCAGAACATGGCATAGAGAGTCAAAGAAGGCAGAGGTTAGTTTGGACTTTTTGCCTTTTGACTTACTAGTTCAAGATAAATATGAGCATTTATGGCTTCCCTGTGATTACAGATCAAATTTACGTGACATTATCACTAAATATGAAAAAAGATATGATTAACAAGAACAGTGGAAATTTTACTATCATATATGTAAGTTAACTAATGACCTGAGTATGCAAGATAGTGCTTTACAGTAAAAAAATAGGTTAAAATCCAATAAAGGTACATAATGAAATGCAATATTCAAAAACATTACTATCTTACTACTATGAAGTAGTCATAGAATTAAAAAGATACAGAGTTTCACTATCTAATTTTCTTTATACTTTGGAGAACATCTAAACAAACACCTTTGGGGATACTTTAATTAGTGCCATAGTAATGATTTAATTATTCAGAAGACAGGCGTGAAAACATATTAGCATCCTAGTATCAGAAACCACAAAATTGCAGAAATCAGAAGTGGATGTGCATTTGTTGAACTGCATTGACTAAGGACTTCCACATTATACTAAATCTAGTAATACTGGGGTGATTTTCAAAATTTTATTATTTTTGTTTTCCATGTGTCTCTATGCTATTAATACACATGTAAACATAACCTATTACTGCAGCTCTGATTCATAGAGCAATCATTTAATACAGCCATTATTTTTATCACTATGTAATCACATTTCAAGGGTTTCAAAGTAATATTATTGAGGTTAAAATACACCCACAAGTTCAATATCATTATCACATATGTTCCTGTATGATGCGATAATTTATTTTCATGTTTCTTCTTTGGGATGCCTACTGTTACTATTACTCCTCCATTTTTTTCTGTTCTGAAGTACACAAAAAAGACAAAACAATGCCTTAGAAAGTTACTATTCAACAGCGAAAGTCTGCCTTTTTTACTAATGTTGCTCTATAGACTAGTAAATAGTCCACTAATCTGGCAAATTTTCTAGAGTAAGATTACAGACATGGGACTCAGGTTGGTATTATAAAAGCAGAATGTATGTAATGTGCAATGTTTTGAGTACAGGATTAAATCTGGGATTAATCTAGATTTACATTTAAATTAACATCAGCAGGAGTTCTGTGGTTAATTCTGGGTGCACAGGCAGGGGGATAGATTGAGGCAAGCTCAGAGGGAACCACTGTGACTTCTACTTTAAGGACTTCTACTTTAAGACTCTCTGGTCTGCAATTGTCTTTTGTAGCTGGCATGTGAACCAGGACTGAAACAAGGCAGAGCAAAAGTGGCAGCTAAGTTTCCATGCAGTTCATCATCATCTGAGGTCCAAGAACCATTTCCACATAAGACTTACAGGTATAGCAGTACGAGTTTTCTGCAATTCATGCTGAAAGAAAGATTGCAGTGTGAATATCCCCTTGCTATCTCCATGGATTTTGACTGGTTTTACTCAGAGGCATTACGAATAAGAGATCTATTATTGCATGAAGAATGCAGGACTGATCAGGAGTAAAAGATTTGTTGTTCTGATAACTATAAATTTAAATGGATAATGTTTTGCAGCGATTTTTCAGGGAGTGATTCAGAGCCCAGCTTAATGGAGACTGGTCTGTAAATCCAAATGGTGATCGATTAATTCGGCTTTAATTTGCAGCAGGGATCAGAATATCTTCATGCATCTTTACAAGCACTGGTCAAGCCAATTAACAGAATCATAGAATCATAGAATAGTTAGGGTTGGAAAGGACCTTAAGATCATCTAGTTCCAACTCCCCTGCCATGGTAATAATAATGCTATATTCTACCAAAACCTTGGTACAAGGAGCTGAGAACATAAAATGAAAAATATTTATTTATATTACAGGTATCAAAAAGAAAAAAAAACCCCGACTATTAAATGAATCCTCCATAGAGATTGGGAGAGAGATTAGGCATGAGTTATTTAGATTCATTAACACACAGGAAATTTACTCCCTGACCACTGAATGGTCATGCCACTCACCTTAAGTTATGATTACTGAATTAGTAATTATCTTTTTGTTCATTCTGGCAGTGATACAATATAAGAAATGATGAGAAAGAGTAAAAACACACAGCAGCTGATGCAAGAAGTTGAACAACAGTTGACTGAAGTAGTTTTTTTTCTTATCCCAGCCTCTTCCCACCCTATTTACTGTCTTCTAAAAATTGGCTTTCATTTCAAATATATGTGCTTTTTTAGTTCTTATAAATAATGTCAACTCATTTTGACACATTCTTGATAACACTTAAATTTGTTGTACCTATACTTTAATTCCTGTCTTCATTATTTGTTAACACAATAAAACAGTGTTTGAAAAGGATATGATTTAATTTATATTTACTGCTGCGGTCTTCCTAATAATCACACTGTTAAGGCCCACTTACTGTTTAATTTCTTAACCTCATTTCAAGAAATGTCATGGTCCAAAGAGTGGTATTTCTAATAAAGAGAAGTATATCTTATATCCAGGTTGTGTCTAATATAACAGTGTATCAAACAATTCAAAGTGTAATTCAGTTTGATGCTTGCATACTAGACTTAATAATTTTGAAAAGTGAGACTTCTTAAAATGGTAAAAAACCACAACTGACCATTAAAAAAATAAATAAAAGAAAAAAGCCAATTTTAAAAGCAGTCAACCTTAAATTATACCATTATGACAAGAAAACAGAGTAGCATATTCCCTGGCTGAGCAGTCATCATATTCCCTCTTTCCTGTGAAAAGGATTGCAAATGGCTTGTCAAAACATCTGGAAGCAACACCATAAAATGTGGGAATATTTATTTTCTCCACACCGAAGAGCAGTGGTATCTTGACTGAATAGCAGGAGATTGCACACAGTCCAGGCTAGGGAATGAGCTACCTTAAAAAATGCATTTGTGGACAGAACAGGGCTGCTTCTTTCTGTATCAGGCCCTTAATCTTTTTTGGTTGAGGCAAGTAGCATCAGTATCATCTGATTAATCCCTGATACAACAACTGATTTAACATTTCCCAGGCTGTCTAAAACCCAATTTGCTTTGTCTTCTCTCCTCTCAGTTTAGCCGGAGGTCTGTAGGGTTTATTTTATTCAAAATCACACTGGGGATCAGAGCCTGTATTATGGATAGTTTTATTTCTGTCAAGTCACAGCGAAGAGAGGTCTGAAAAAAGCCAGTGTTTTCTGATTCCCTGATAGTATTGAGGACACACAGGCAGGCTAAGAATAGGACAGTGTGAGCGTTTTACCATGAGGAAGGTAAAATGTAGTTGTCTCAACACCGTTCAACACAGACACACAGGCTAGAAGTTTAACACTGTCAAGGGAATTAGAAATCTGAAGTCTTTAAAAGACTCTGTAACCTCCACTCCTGTGTCAGAAGACTAAGAGTGGTTTCAAACCTGAGCTGAGACCTAAGGAACATCCATCATAACTACTATCATGGGTTTAGTTATTTACAAGAGCTCAACAGACTATACCAAAACCAACTAAAATGCTGGCTTGACAAATGAAAGTTGATACTGCTTAAACTGATCCACGGACATACTTCTTATTATATGCAAATCAACCACTATTCTAAATGGTAAATAGGTGGCACATCAAGCTGATTTATGACCATGCTGTATCTTCCTTTTATATATCAGTAAAGATATAACTGACCCTCTGTTATGGACTTCTTGATTAACATCCAAATGCCTGAAACCAAGTATACTGGATGTACAAGCACCACAATATGACTGAAGTCTTACAAGAGAAGAAAATAGAACTTATTTTCTAAAAGGAACTGATCTACATTGGAATTTTTAAATGCAATAAATATCACTGTATTGTTTCATCCTCCAGAGTAAACGGAACATTAGATTCATTCTTGATATAACTGCTGAATCAGCCAAAACCAATCTGACTCACATCTAGGTGGTGGGCTCAAACTGCTTACCAAATATACCACACTAGTGGAAGTCCATTTGGACCCAAGTCATTAAGGACAAGGAGAAATACCCCCTGTACTTACTCACTGTACATAAAAACCGTCACAGTTGCACAATTAATCAGATACTTTGGAGTTGATCATATTGTAGAGCAAGGAAAAAGTAGAAAGTGGTTAACTTTACCCACTTCAGTCCTAATGACATTAACTAGAATAACAGTTAGAAAATGTTATTTTTTTTAAGTAGCCTTATATATTAAGAATTAGGAAAGAAAAACTTTGATCAAAAAGCTTTTTAAAATAAACGTATCTGAAGTTTTTTAAAAAATCATTATACACCTTCATATTCAAATCCTTATTTAAGCTTTCCTCTTCCAGTTACTATTCTTAAAATATACAGCAACAGTTAATAAGACTAGACTTAACTATTGACTTTCATAATAAAACATGAAGATAAAAATGAGGCTTGGTGTAATTTATAAGAGAGAAAATGATATACTAAAAGCAAGACACTAAATTGATTTTAAACACCAAACACAATTTATGCCTGACTTTAAAACTCATCCTCAAAACATTAATCTAGACAAAGGCCAGAAACTGAATGAGGCATAATTTGTGAAACTGATACCTTTCATCATAACCTTTAGCTGAAAAGGTCATTAGATATATTATATCTAAGTGAGCAGCTTATTCCTGCTTCATTACTGATAATTAAGGCAAGTAATATTTTCTTGACAGTAATGTGTCCAGTAAGAGATATCGTCTAGTTTGCATAAACCAAACATTAATTACCAGAGTAGTATCAGAGATAAAAAAAATTAAGTACCTGTGTAACATAATTTCATTATTTTTTCTTCATTTCCTTAAAGAATTAGCAGGCTCAGAAACATAATGAGCATATTAAGAAATCCATTTTCAAGCATTTATTAAAATCCTTATTACACACTACGCAAAAATATTTTTGTACATCACAGAAATGAAGGAACACACATTACTTATTCTATACACATATTATTTAGCTATTCTGTCATCTTGCTCTACTAGAGCAACAGTGGTGAAAAACAGTGACCAAATAATAGGTTTGTATATGGACTTAATTTCAAATGTTAAGGCTTTCACATAGACAAAATCACAAATGACTCCAAGACCTCTGAACTGCAACTCCAACTCATGTACAAGCCGTTTCACCTCATTTGCATAAATGATAGTTTTGCTGTTTACAGAATAGCACATACATCAAGTATCTGTGTGAGGATGACAAATTTGTTACTTAGATCATAATCTGTGTAACAGTTTTCATTTCTCAGTAGAAATGTCTCTCAGTGTTTTTAAAAGCTCTGTTGCACAGTATTTGGCAAAGAAAAGAAAGAAAGATTAAATACCTGTAATAATTTATCCATCAAGGTGTGTTATCTATCGTATTTCACTCTATGATAACCTAGACAAATGTTATCTAGACAGATTTTACCCTTAGTCATCGTATCACATTTAAATGCTGCTCCCACTGCATGCCATGCAAACGTCATAACAGAGGTAGACTGTCCTTTCAAATTCTCTCCACCAGAACCCCTGAAAATGTGAATGAGTATTTAAAAATAAAACCTGAGAATAAACTGTGCATTGCATTTGCACGGCACGGTTTCGGTGGCAGGGGAGGCTACACGGGTGGCTTCTGTGAGAAGCTGCCAGAAGCTTCCCCAGTGTCTGATGGAGCTAATGCCAGATGGCTCCAAGATGGGCCTGCCGTCATAATATTGACAAAAATAACTTGCATGTATATCCTGAAACATTTGTTGATTTTGGTGTTGTTACAAATAATGACTTCATACATCTGGGTTTAATCTGTGTTTTGATTATAAAATGATCTGAGTGAAAACAGAGAACATTTTGTGCCGTATTTCTAGAATCAGTATGCTTTAATGGCTAATGACATAAAAATAATTTATTAACATCTATATACCACTTATGAACTTGTTTTCTTAACTGTTATTTCCTATTTTGCAATAGATAAATTTTCACAGAATGAATTCTGAAACTTTGAATTTACAGGTTCTGGCTGTATGTTGATATTTGTGGGATCTGTATGTTTGGGTTTCATAGAACAGTGAAACTGAGGCTCAAATTACTGAACTGAAATAATTAGAAATTATAAACTGAACTCGTTCTTAAATATTTTTTAAAAGACAGCAAACCCCCCCCCCCCCCCCCCCCCCCCCCAAAGTCTAGGTTATATATTCCATTGAATCGAACACATTCAACTGAGTTCAAAATGAACTTACTTGTGGTTATAATGTATTTCATTTATTTATCTTTATTTTTGTACTTTCCTTAAAGCAAGGATCTTTTTTTTTTTCCAGACAATACAGCTGTACATATTACTTTGAATTTTACTACATATTTTCATGTAAGTGAAAAGTGGAGAATCAAAACCTCATGAGGACAGGAGAGAAGGTATAGAAAAATGGGATGTGGGAATTAGACGCAAAGAATTTCAAAAGTGATAAGAAAAACACTCTAGAAGGAAAATGGAGAGGCAAAAGGGAAGCAGAATGAAAAAAACCCAAACCACAATACCACAATAAATTTTATAGGACTTTTTACCACTTTTTTAAAAGGATCCGAGAGTGTGTTTCATATATATATATATCTATGTATAAATCTGTTTGTGTACATATATATGTAATATACATGTTATAAGCATACAGTTGATTTAACACATTTATTCTTTTCCCAGTTTTTTAACAGATCATGAAAGCCATCATGCAGAATTTCTCAACATTTTTTTCAGTAAGTGATTCTTTAAAACATGGGTAGAGAACAGAGAGATTAACATCCACTCCTGAAAGTGGTATGATGTGAAGCCATCTCCATATTTCTCAGCTATCCTATTTTATAACTGGCATTGAGATACAACACAAACTTACGTAATTTTAACTGACATACCCAGTGTATCACAAACTTCTAACTGTAAACTGACTCTGGAAAAATTCTGAATCTGGAATTTTTCTAAAATTTATACACATTGTTCATCTTTTATCATGATAATTTGCTTAATGGGATAATTTAATATAATTCTAACAGTTACAGTAACTTGTTGATTTTTTTAATTAGTACTTTATTGTTCTTAATTTCCAACTGTTTTTTTGATGTGGCATAGAGATACCATGATATGTTATTTTTCTAAGAGTACTGGGAATAGATATAACGGAATATTTTTAAAGCAAAAAATGTAATTTCAGAAACCTTGAGAACCTCAGCATATATCAAAAGTGTAAACTTATGCTGACAACCCCTCCCAATACGGTTTTCACAGCTTGCCTCAGTTTAAGAAGCAGAAATTAGCATTCAGTGTTTAAAACGCTACCACATCTTCAGTTCCTTCAAATCAGAATTCAGAAAGTGTAAACCCCAAATTTGTTTATTAGCAAACTGGGGAAAACTCTCACAAATCCAGCTACTGTTTTCAGTTATGAAACTAAACCTGCAGTTGCATAAGTACTTTGGTGTTAAATTTGACTGGAAAATAGACTGAACTATTCAGGATGACTACAAAGCGTAATGGCAAGAGATGTAATCAGATTTTGGTTTTAAAAGTAATCTAAGTAAGATATTTTTCTCTCTCGTTCACTTAAAACATTAGGCTTAAGATGTGTTTTGAACACTGGGGAAAGATTTAGACTCCTTGAGGATGTTTATAGTGAGTTTCTTCTGACAGTATGAGCATGAATGTGTACTCCTCATGCTTCCACACTTTCCCCTGTGACAGATATGGAGTAGTAAAGGAACCACTACAAATCAGACAGCTTTTCAGCAGGTTTAGGGCATGTACTTGAAAACTGCATTTTTATTTTAGGTTTTGACAAATGGAAAAATCATGTTTAAAATTCTGACATCCAAACCTGCAATTTCATGCTTCATCTATACAACATCCCTTTAGATGTAAATACACATGAAAGTGTAAACATGAAAGTAAACACCACTTAAAATTTTTCCCCTTAAGTTCTGTGCTAGGCATTTTCTCACATTAATTATTTATATTATCTTGTTAATGAGCTTATATTCATAGCAAGCCAAGAGTTTGGTTGCTAATCAAATCTAGGCAAAATTTGCAATAACTTTTTAAAAATGAAGGAGTTTGGACCTCCTTTAGTATTCATTACATACTTGCAGCTTTGACATCTACATTACCATATATATTTCTTATGCATAGAAAATGGTAGCAAAAGTTAGCAACATCACATTAAAACCCTGAAGCAGCTAAACTTCTGCTGAAGTCACAACAGTGACTGACACAAACCTGGAATGCATCCTGGCCAGGAGCCTGTCTGATGTATGTAACTTATTTCCTTGGTGCAGCATTCAAAATCAATTTGTGTTGAACAATAAAAGCCAAACTATTCCTAGAGTAATATAAATTTTACCGTATTCCAGCATCTTGGACAGTTTCTGAAACACTGTTCCAAAAAAAGGAAAATTATTTTTAACTACACTAATCAGTACAGCCTACAAGAATGCCTCAAATAAATAAAGTTTGGTGATTTGACTAGATGAAGACGCACACAAGATGATAAAGCAAGACTTTGTGATTAGAATCAGTATTTTTTGGTATAAATTTATCATACAACTACTTTAAATTCTTCAAACTTTGTATTTCAATACCAGATTACAAAGTTCTATCTAACACCATTTTTACTCATGTCCATATGATCAGCTTCTTATTTTAGGGAAGTCAGTAATCTCTCTTCATTTACAGAAGAAAATACAAAAGGGAAAAAGTCCAGACAAAATCTAACCCAAATTTCCAGTACTTCTGAAATCAGTATGAAGAATCCAACTTCATATATGGATCTGATCATTTTAGATGGCAATTTTGCTAAGCTAATTAAAAAAAAAAAAAAATTGAATTATTTATGTGATAATTTATTCCCGGCCTATTCTTGGGATAGATGGGAGAAATTCTGTTACTTCTGTTGTTTACTTCCTAAACTGCAGGCAAAAATGTAGGGAAGGAAATCAGCACAGAATTCAACCTGGGAAATTTTTGTTCACTGAATGTGTAATTGGAAATCAGAAATTTTTACAAATGCAATCTCAAAATTTGACTAGTATGAGGATTAGTGCCTAAATTTCTTATTTTAGGAAAATGTTACAAAAAAACAATTATTTAATGTAAAATCACAGCTAATGCATAAGCTTAACTACTTTTCTACACCATTCTGTAAGGCTGTGTAATATCTTAAGGCTCACGTGGAACAGCTGCACTGACACAATGGGCTGCCGACGTTTTTACTGTCCTAATAATCCACCTATTAAAGAGTACCTAAATACTCATTGATGAGACAGATCATAACAACTCCCATGGAGCTGTTACAGTTTATCAGGTCAGTGATCTGCATACTGAGGATTCCCTAAGTACTCATTGACAGGTAGCATCTCATATACAGTTGTACTAAACTAATAATTGCTTCAACGGAACTGTTAAATCCCAGTTGCAAGAACAAATTAATTTAAAACCACTGAGACAGCACTTTGTTTTTTCTAAAGATCTGACAAATCTAGATAAATTTACTAAACAAAGACATCTAAGCAGAACTATCCTCAAATATTATGGCTGTTTGGCATTGTGGTTAAAAATAGTACCCACCTTGTCTTCACTGAATTACAATCACTACCTTTCTGCTGGGCAAGGGTGACCCAAAACCTGCCCTTGACACTGTTAGAAAAGAATGAATCATACAGTTAATCATCTTAATTGAAGACCTGAACTGGCTGTTCCTTACGTCCTCAATTTCTTCCTCAGACTAGTGCTTTCTTCTGTCTTCACCTCTTAACTTATTTTTTATCTTTCTCTTTTCTTCCACATCCCAACAAGTGTTTAGCATTGTCATCTCAGAGACCTCTGATTTCTTACTCTATCATTCCCCCTCACTACATTAATGTGCTACACATTAGAGGAAAAAATTCATAGAGAGTATAGAAAACTTTGCACCCAAAGGTGCAAAAACCTGTAGTGATTTACCTGCTCCCACCCACTGTATCATGCAATGACACAACCAATTTCCACCCTAGACAACTTTCTGGCTTCCTCTGAATTTGAGACAAAGCTGAGCCTGGAAGCATTCATGCAGACTACCATAGAAAGTGAACTACTACAAGGAAACTGCCTACACAGAGTCAAAACACAGCTCCTCTAAAGGCAGAAATACAGAAGAAAAGGCTGATTCACAATGTGAAACAAGAATACCTTGAAGTTTATGCCCACGATGAACTTGTGCCTGATAACAGTATCCTCTGCCATTAGGTACAGGCAGTGATATACACATCATGAAATTTTTCAGGGCTAACAGTGATATTTCTGTTAGTTCTTACATCGTCTGCTCCACAGAGCTCTGAAATCATATGCTTCAAATATTATTTATAGTCCAATCAAGAAGCAAATAAACCACGCTGCTTGGTTATGTCACTTGCCTTTTATGACTCATTTCTCTTATAGCTACCAGGACACATAGATCTAGCTGACATTGGTTGTTGTGTGTTTATGAAAATGTTCTTCATGAAAACTGTACTTCTAAATCAGATGAAACTTCAATCAAATTTACATTAACAGTCAGGGTAGTCACAGTATTCTTGCACAGTATTCTTCACTCAGCAGCTGAAAGTGGATAGTCAAACCAAGGAACCAAAACAAGTGGAGTAAGTATCAAAAACCCTTCTGTTGATCCATCATTTTCATAATACTGGCTATGATTTAATTAAAGAGATAATATGATAGCACATAATAGTGTAACAGTAGCACTCAGACGCTGCAAACTCAGATTGTGACAGTTCATTCCTCAAAAGTTAAACACCATCATAAAAACTAAGAAGGAAGTAATACTTCTTCCCTTAGAACACTCCTAGTAGGTAACTTTTCTCCTCAGTCCATATATTTTATGCTTCCCTTATTGAGACCTGAATTACTTCTCTACAGTCTTTTTCTTTATTGTCTTGAGAAATCCATGCATATTCTCAACATTATTGCATTATTACCTTAGTCCAGTGTTTTGGTCAGGAACACCAACCTCCATCTGCCCTTCTATTATCCCCTTTTTTACTACTGAAACAAACACTACGCACACTTCTTAATTTTCAAATTCCTTGCAATTTAGTATCACTTTAAATGTAACTGCTTAAAGAGCAGCATACTTATTTTCTATTTGTGAAATCTATTTCTGGCTTTCTCCTCTTAGGTTTGGGATGCCCTCCGTATGAAAATTCACAAAATGTCTCATTACACTCCTTCAACAGTTCCTCAAAATTTTCTTCTGTGAAAACCTTTTCCCTCATAGAACTCAGATGTCAGACTAATACAAGGCTTAGGCTATGCTGATGGAATCCTAACACAGCAAGTTACTGACTTTTGCCTCTGCTTAAGAAGATAAGAACTGGCATTGTTAGCCTAAGCAGATTTCCCAGCCTCATCCTAATAGAGATGTAAACGCTGTTTTTGCTGCAGCCAAAGGATTAGAGATAGGATCAGGGTGTGCGCTTATGTGTATGTGTAGCTCCCTCCACAATACAACTAATTTTCTTTGCACAGTCTCACCTGTAGTGGCAAACAAGGTCAAAAGCCATGACTTGCAGAACTCTTCTCCAGCTTTTTCTCCTGACATTGCCTTTCTTTTCCTTTTCCCTTCTCTTTGCAAAAGGAATAGGAGAAAATGCAAGGATTCTCTTCTTGTACATCTCATTTGCACAAGAAGTTTTTGACTGCTGCACGGCTTGGCAAAGATGAAGAAGGCCGCCATAGAATGAAAAACTATTGAAGGTTCCTGTGGGACTGCTGGAGAAGGAGGTAGTCTTAGGATAAAGGCATTTTACAAGAAAGGGAGAGAGAGAAACCAGGAGAGTTAGGCCAGAAGCAAGCTTTTGTCCAGCTGAGATACAGGACCCTGGAGATTCCTTCAGCTTTAAAGGCTAGTCCTTTACAAATAAGGATATAAATGGTAGAATCATCATGCTGGATCTGAACTTGCAAATGAAGCATAAACTCAAGCTGGGCCAACATAGTTCTTTCTGTTGTGCACAGAGAAATACAGTATGAATCCTCACCTCTTAAGCGCTTTTAACTCCAATCAACAGTAAGTTCATCTTCCTTAGAAGCAGATGTATGCAACCAGGGTCCCTAAGCATTACAGAACATGCAAACTGTGTAACAGCAGACAGACAAAATGAACTGAATAAGCAATGGTGACCGTGTCCATAACTCCTCTGTCTTATATAATCTGCAATGGTATTTGACGGTAATAAGTTGGCCTATCTTCAAAAAGTGCTAAGGCAGCAGAAGACTGAAGGTAAAAACTCAAAAAAAGGGAAATAGTTCACAGATTTCCACTGAGAGGAAGGACAGTGTGATGAAACACCTGAATCAGCGGACCTGTATCAATAAAAGTGGTTGGACTGATAAGTTTTCCTGTTCTTTGTAACTGAAGCCAGTCTTTGAATATTCATGAGGAACAAGCTTCAGTCTGTGAAAAAAGTTCTTTTCTGTCTTTGTCTTTATGGGCTCTGGGGAGCAAAGACATCTAAGGATGTCTAGAATTTTTATTGTTATGTAGAACTTTCATCAGTTGTGGAGCTAAATGAAATAATTCATCAAACAGATGAATTTCAGATACTGGAAGGCTGCTATGAGGTCTCCACACAGCCTTCTCTTCTCCAGGCTGAACAGCCCCAACTTTCTCAGCCTGTCTTCATATGGGAGGTGCTCCAGTCCCCTGATCATCCTCGTGGCCCTCCTCTGGACTTGTTCCAACAGTTCCATGTCCTTTTTATGTTGAGGACACCAGAACTGCACACAATACTCCAGGTGAGGTCTCACATGAGCAGAGTAGAGGGGCAGGATCACCTCCTTCGACCTGCTGGTCACACTCCTTTTGATGCAGCCCAGGATACAGTCGGCTTTCTGGGCTGCAAGCGCACACTGAAGCTGGCTCATGTTCATTTTCTCATCGACCAGCACCCCCAAGTCCTTCTCCGCAGGGCTGCTCTGAATCTCTTCTCTGCCCAACCTGTAGCTGTGCCTGGGATTGCTCCAACCCAGGTGTAGGACCTTGCACTTGGCATGGTTAAACTTCATGAGGTTGGCATCAGCCCACCTCACAAGTGTGTCCAGGTCCCTCTGGATGGCATTCCTTCCCTCCAGTGTATCAGCTGAACCACACAGCTTGGTGTCATCAGCAAACTTGCTGAGGGCGCACTCAATCCCACTGTCCATGTCACCAACAAAGATGTTGAACAAGACCGGTCTCACCACTGGTGGAGGGACACCACTCGTTACTGGTCTCCAGCTGGACATTGAGCCATTGACCACAACTCTCTGCATGCGGCCACCCAGCCAGTTCTTTATCCACCGAGTGGTCCATCCATCAAATTGATGTCTCTCCAATTTAGAGACAAGCATGCCATGTGGGACAGTGTCAAACCCTTTGTACAAGTCCAGGTAGATGACATGAACTGCCCTACCCCCGTCCATCAGTTCTGTAGCCCCATCAGAGAAGGCCACCAAATTGGTCAGGCAGGATTTCCCCTTAGTGAAGCCATGCTGGCTGTCACCAAGCACCTTGTTGTTTTTCATGTGCCTTAGCATGCCTTCCAGGAGAATCTGCTCCAAGATTTTGCCAGGCACAGAGGTGAGACTGACTGGTCTGTAGTTCCCTGGGTCATCCATTTTCCCCTTCTTGAAAATGGGGGTTATATTTCCCTTTTTCCATTTGTTGGGAACTTCACCTGACTGCCATGATTTTTCAAATATGATGGACAGTGGCTTAGCAACTTCATTTGCCAGTGCCTTCAGACCCGCAAATGGATTTCATCAGGTCCCATGGACTTGTGCACATTCAGGTTCTTAAGATGTTCTTGAACCAGATCCTCTCCTACAGTGGGCCAAGGTCTTCATTCTCACAGTCCCTGCATCTATCTTCCAAGAGTTTATATTCATAGCAAGCCAAGTGTTTGGTTGCTAATCAAGTGTAGCAGTAAAGAAGTTAATGCATTAATCCAGCTGCTAAAGGCATTCTAATATTTGGGGTCTTTGTTTGAATCATAGAATGGTTTGGGCTGGAAGTTACCTTTAAGGGCCATCTAGTATAGAAGAGCAAGATTACTTGGATCTTCCTATCGTGATTCTTAAAGCAAAGATGAGGAAGGTGGACAGATGAAGAGGATGAACAGGAACATCAGTGAAAAAACAGCTCAAAGATACATAAGCAGCATTATATAAAGAATATACATCACAACTGCTATGTGGCCTTATTTATCATTCCACGCCTAGTTGTATTAAATTCATTTTTAGAAAGTTTCCTACTGTACCTAAAGTTCATCCCAGCATTAAAATTTATTATGAATGTTGCTATTCAAAATTTTTCCAATAGCTAAATAATAGCAAATATTTTTCCAATAGTAGGAAATATTTTTCCAATAGCTCTCTTGGTATAGTAGTGTTGCAAAGTCAGTAAAAAATGTTGGGAAGTAGTTCAAAATCCATAAAATGTTAAGACATTGTTTTTAACAATGAATGGCTTCCCAAAATTGCATTTGAAACATAAACATGGAAACATATCATAATACCACAGAGTATTGACAGATTGATGGAAAAATCACTATTACAATTCAAGAGGGGATGCTGTATTTTTCTGGGGTTCGTCTGTTCTAATAGATGTAACACTTTTTTTTTTTTTTGCATGCTCTCTTCTGGTAACTTTTATACTTGTTTCAAGACTTTTGTACCATCAACCATATTGACGAACTCTCCTATAATTAGTACTGTTTGCTCTGCTGCAGATCACACCTGATGAAACTTAAAATTCATTCCCATATGTTCTCTCATCCTTAACTTTATTTTGAACTGACAACAGTCTTCTCATATATGCATTTAGGATACACTATTTGTATTTTAAGCCAAATAACCTGAACATTTATCAGGTCTTTCTTAAACGAGCACGTAAACACTCGCTGAACTCAATAACCCCCCTGTCCCACAAAAGATGTTTCTCTCTGTAGACAAATATTCTAGTCTTTTCTTTCATACTTAAAAAGAATATCACCTGAATTCCTGGGGTCAACTTAGCCAAGCCAAAGTATCCTTGTTTTTATTGTAACTGCAATCCAATCTCCTAAGATTCATCCTCTCTGAAAGGGCAAACAATGCCTCTGCTATTAATATACTTTCAGACTGATTTTTTCTAAGTAATGGGTATGAGCTTTATAGACATATCAACCAGATAGATGTTCATACATCTATTGATTCCATTTGCACAAATGCAAACAGCACACAAATGCTCAGTTTCACAAATCAGCAGTCTCTGCAGTACAGTTTTGTGTAAATAGCTCTCACTGCCTGCAAAAATCCCCAAATCCTAAAATGAGGTTTTTGACATACGGCCTTTAGTCAATGCAAAGTCCGACTTGACACTTTCCTAACATCTGTTGTATCTCAGGAGTCGCAACTCTGTGTGGTCCATGAAGTACTTTTCAGAGGATGTGAAGTTTTATCAACATGATAGAGAGAATTACATATTCTCTTTTATAAAAATTACTATTTTTTGAAGTAGGCATTTAAAAGTCTATCTTCAGTCTCTGAGAGCAATAATTTAATTTCAAGTAGATTTTAAAATTATGCTTCTGTAATACAAGGGCATTGCAATGATCTCTTCTTGCTTCTACAATAACAAAGCTGTTCTGAATCACCACAGTGTGTAGATATGGAAATTGATAAGAAAGCCTTCCCCTGAATTATAGACTAGATATGCATCATCCTTATCTGCTGTTTATGATGTTTTAATGTCTTGAAGAGTTCTTACGAGGAGCGTCACTGCTCTCACAACTGCTGTAGTGACTTAGGATGCACGAATACTCACAGAACTTTAATATTTCTCATTTTGGGCAGCTTCCCCTTTTTTTTTACAGTGGCCATCTTTCTTGAATATCTAATATGATACATGAAACAACCGTACTACATAACTATGTTTACCAAACTACGTAAAACTGAAAAATATACGGAGTGATAGGAAATAATAACTGACAGGAAATCATGCTTATAATGCTACCAATCTAATTTATTCAATATTTTCAAATTCAGATTTTTGGTGACTATACCAGGCTAAGTCATCAGCACACATGAGCACACTGTGATTGATTTACAAACAAAACTGGTGCAGATAACAAAGTTATCAGGTTAATACATATATTTATTAAAAATTCTTCATTTTAAGACTAATTGTTAAGAATCAGGAAGCGGTCAATAAATTTAGGCCCAAAAGTGCAGTTGCTCCAGTTACCATGTATTGAATATATTACTAATCTAGCATTTTCATTGAAGTCATAAGTCACAAATCATTCTTGGGTAATAAATACGACTGAATATACCAGAAGTCAAAACCATAGTCATATAAAACTGCACATTATAAAACCAGCAATCTGTCTTCTCAGTCACTGCCACTCAGTACTCCCAGAAAGGATCTGTCACATACGCTTCTAGACAGACAGGGAACTGTCACAGAGAAACTATTTAAGAAATCAAAATTGGAATATTGGAACCAAAAAAGAAAATCTAAGCATTGAGAAGTGACTAACGGCCTCAGACTAACACAGAGGAACAGATGAAGACAATCACATATATACGTTTTAGGAATCTATTGATAACCAACGTCAGAATCCTTTTATGCAAGACTGAAGAACAGCTCTCTAACTACCACCAATCCTTACTTTAATATGAATAGCAGGATGTGAACTTTTCATTTTTCAAACTGTTGAATGAATTTTCAGACCCTAACCATCCAAATCACACTCCTGTAACTTCTTTGGTGCTGCAGCGGTAACAGGATGGAACTCCTCTGCCATCTCCAAACCTGTTTAATATTTTTTTATAGTCTGTAAAAACAGCATAGCTAGTTAATATTTGATAGCAGAGGCCTGAGAAAGATCTGATTTTTTTATGACAATGTTTTCTTCTGATGTGCAAAAGAACTAAGAACTATTATGTATGAGAAAGAACATTATGTCAACTCCTAGCATAAAGCTTTGATGTCACACAGCAAAGAATACACAAGAAAATCTGAAAGCCAGACTGAAAATTTAAGAAGTAGTTTTTTAAGAAGTCATGGTTAATACCAAGGGAAAGAAGAAAAAAAAAGTTCTGAATCATTTACCAACCAAATAATTACTGCAAAGAACAAGAAATGTTGAGGCAATAGGACACAAACAGCTGTGGTTAAGTGGGTGCTCTGTGCTTTGGCAACCAGGTCTAACATGGCAATATCGCTGCTTGTACCCATGAGAGCTGGTTTAGACATAGCAACAGTTGCACAGGGCACTGTGCTGTGATACAGAATATGCTCAAAGAAAAAAAAAAGTTGAGAACAAAATTAATTATAATAAATGAGTAAATATGGAAAGCAGGACCTAAGTTAGGGGTAGATTTAGCATACTGCTACTATACCAAGTGAACAGAGCATGGCTGTTTAGCTGAGTTATTCTTCCTTGCCTTCAGTGCAGCTGGTTACTAAGATTTATATATTCAAAAGGGTCCTGATTCTTCTGGACTTGTTAGGAAACACTACAGGAAGCATGATACTCATATTACTTAGCTTCCTCCCCACAACTAAAATAGATACATGTACCACATTCAGTTGTCAAGCATTTCAAAATTATTATTAATTCAGCTTGGACTTAATCTGCTGAATGAAAAAGACTGAAAAAATGTATTTCAGTTTTAAGAATGGAGAGGACTATGACTTGATGTGTCAGAAAATTAGGCTGACAGTCAAGCCTTCATGAGCGCACCACTGAAACTGCCCTTTCCATCAACAGGAATGGACAGTACTTATTTGAAAGGACAATGTGACTGTCAGACACAGAAAGCTGACAGACAGCTTTTCAATCCAGTAAGCATACACAATATGAATAAATTTACAATTTGGAAAAAAATTACAAGATTTCAAGATTACAAGAACAGAAGCAGTTTTTGCTTTGTCATTCTTTCTTAGGTGTATTACCAAAATGCTCCAAGCAGGTGTAAGCTTTGGTAAAGGTCAACACAGTAACAGGCATCTTGTCTTAAGTTCGACTATCGCTGCTGATCTATTAATAACATAACCTTCTAACAAACAATACATGACATTTTAGATACCTCTGGAATTTTTTACCTCCTATACATCCATCCAATATTGCAAGGGTTTGTCTCAGAGAAAGACTTTAACAGTTCTAAATTAAAAATCAGAAGATGCTTCACAAACCCAAAATGCTTTGGTTAGGAGAAAGCAGCAGCTATGCAGCTGAAAAAAAGGGAGTCCAAGAAAAAAAATCCTCTCTGTCTATACATGCTTTGCTAAAAGTCTCTTGACACAAATAAAAGGATCCTCCCCAACATATGGAGGAGCTGCTATGCCCTTCCGGGGATGGTCTGTAGCTATGTTCACCTCAGGCACGCCAAGGAGAGGTGAATTGTCAAATGCAATTTCAATCATTGGGTGGTTTGGTTGAGGCAGATTAGTTGTACGCAATCATGATAGATAGTTTATCCCAGCCCGAAACTGCCGCTTGGGAAATCCTGCACGCAAACGAACAGAAACTCAGTCATTATTAGTGTCAAGAAGGTGCACAAAGGCAAAATTTGGTTGGCAGCCAGGCAAGATGAATCAAGGCGAAAAAGTGACCAATTGCGTGTTCAAAATAGAAATTGATAGGCATGTTGTAGTTTGGAAAGATTTTAAACACCAGAAAAAGTCATACATTATTAATTATCCAGGGATAAATATTTAAAAAGTCTTTCTCTATGGAGAAATACAATTTTTTAAGTCAATGTATATTACATGTATAGTGTCCTAATTTTAAGCTTTTTCATCCCAGAAGCTTCAGTATGACAGTTCCTCACACTTATTATATAACCTCAAATATTCCTGTTCTGTAACAATATTGCAAACTAAAAGTTAACCACCAAATAAACATTTTTAAAACAATTACAAGGTATATGAGTTTTGCTGAATTGTTTGTAAGCAAAGCAATCCTTGGCACCCCTTACAGTGGAGCATAATGGTCATATTTATCACCGTTACCTTTTCAAAGGTACCTAAATATTTAATGAACGAAATAATAAAATCCACCTGTGTGAGCAATCACAATCCTTGTTTCTCTAATAAATAGCAAAAATTTGCTAAAAGAGAATGTCCTCAAGTTTCATTGCCTGAAGTGATACACTCTGACAAATCTAACAGCTCTTTCTGTGTCATTCCTAATGCACTTGTCACTCAGTATTATCCATCCTCATTAATGACAATGGGAAAGTTTATCTTGGGAACACGTTTTAAATCATCCACTCTTTACAATGGGACCATGAAATCTCTTACAAAACATGAGGCGGGAACTACTCTGACAATAAAACCCCTTCCTGGCAGCTTTACTCTTAGTTCCTGTTCAAGGAATAATGTGTTTATCATATGACCATATGGAACAATATATTAGATGAAACTTGAAACAAGAATAGCTGGTTCAATTTTTTAAGATAGGAGGTAATTTTATAATATTTTTATTATGCTGAGAACAGTAAATCTTTTAGGAGCATAATTTTGTATGGAACTATAGTTCTTTTCGGGGAAAAAAAAGCTTAAAAACCACTCATAAAATAGTTTGAATATTAATTCACTAAACACTTGGTATAAATAGTGATACTTCTGTCAGTAAAAATTATTGCTACAGACTGTTCCTGGCTTTGTACAAATTCTGCTTTATTTATAGATATTCTTACCAGTTGTCTAGATTGTGCATATAACAATACACTACTTATGCCTAATTGTCTCCAGTAAATACTCTGTTTTGCTTATGAGTTCTGGAAAATTATACCCCCCCATGTCAATGCTATTTATGCACTTGTAACAGATCGCAATTATTCCCTTCAGATGTGCTAATGTAAAAACTGCAATGCTGATTGCTCTTCTTCATAATGTTGTTTGTAACAACATTAACTATCTTCCATAAAAGCAGCAGTTAATGTACCTTGCTTTCAAATATGTCTGCTCTTACTGCACCTTCAATAAATGGTAAACTTTGCAAAGTAACAATGTAATTTCAAAACACAAACTAGAGAAACAAAAAACAATACAAAGCAAGCATGTGCTGCAAGAAGGTATTACAGATGTTTGTGTGAGCACAGATAACTTCTACACCGAATGTGCAGAATAATGTCATAAAGGATACAAATCCACACCATGGCGTGGATGAACAAGAAAGGAGAAGGAAAAGCAGAACACACCATGCATGTGTATAATTTTTAGTTCAGACTACAGAAGGAAAAAGTGCTTCTTACATGAGGATATAAGTAATCTACTCTCAAAATGCTTTCAGTAACCCTTCTACCTTACAAACACAGCAAAATTTTCCTTTGTAGGTTTAGAGGCTTTTCAGTAACCTGAATCTAATTCCCATTGCTTTTCCAAAGCCAGAACACCCGTTTCAGATCAGGAAAAAAAAGACAACACAGATGCAAGTCCATATCAAAATTGTGTCTCTTCCATACTGCAGCTGTGGCCCTGAAAATTCTTAAATTTGCCCATGTTTTCTTAGGACAGAACAAGCACAAGCCAGTTCTTCCTTTGCTGTTTCCACAGGTTTTCAAAAAAACAAAACATAAAACTACCAGAAGTTTCAGATTATTGCTCAAGATTTTAGCAGGCAATAGTGATTTGTCTTCTTACTCTGCAAAACCTCACTTGATGAAAAGAAAAATTAGAAATAATGTGGCTTTTTATTTAACTGCTGAGAAATTAAATACCTCATTGTAAGTTCTTATCAAAACGTAAAGAAAACCTAAAAAGAAAAAAACATAAGCAGGACACTAATAAAATAAAGCTAAAATAAAATAAAATAAAACATAAAATATGTTTATGCCTAGATATTTGAATGTAGATACTTTAATGACACATACACACAAAAAAACTTGACCTAATACATTTAAGGATAATAATAGTTTGCAGAATGCCTCTTAAGCAAAATGTGAATTCCATTTAAGTATACAGCCCTTCTAAGCATCAGGAATCTCCTTTTAGTTACTCGCTGGAATATCTGCACACATTCAATATTCATGCTGTCTTTCTATCTATTTTTTAAACAGAGTTAAAGGAGTAGCTAAAACTCTGCCAATAAAATGACAGGAAGGCTATTTTTAGTCTAGATGATGTAGACCAAGTACAAACAGCCCATGGCTATGCTACTGTTGAGGATCAGATCTAAACACAAATACTGGATTTTCTTCTTATTAATTCCTTATTTTAACAGCAACAAGAATTACAAATGAAATACTGGTTCTTATCTCTTAATAAACATCCTGGGAGAATCATTTCCCTCTGTATTATAGAGCAAAACCTCATATAACTCTTGTCAAACCTACTCTCTGGTAGCAAAAGGTTTGTGAAAGGTCATTTGAGGCAGCATAGGAAACCTGTAATCCACACAGAATTACAAAGTCTTGTACCAAAAGGTTAGAAGTACTGATTAAGAAGTATATGGTGTTGCCTCAGGGGCTTTAGATTACGCACCTGAGACATAACTGCCTGAAGAGACTGCAGTATTTATTGATTAAGCAACACATTACCAAATTCCTAATAAATCAATGAGAGAAGAGATGAAATCAAGGGATAACACCACATCATAAAGAGCTGAAAATAAAATGCTGCTCAGTTAGTGATATATAGTTGCTCAAGCAGCTGAGGGATGTGTTTATTCTATACATCACATACTGTATGTCAGGATGAGTACAAGCTGTGGCTATATCTACAAGGAGACTTTCCTTGGCCAGTCCCAAGAGCGTAGCTTCACCATAGCCTACTTGGATCCTACTCTCAATCTGCAAGTCAGCACTACCAATTCCGGACACCTATGTCTTTAAGCCAAAAATACTAAAACCAGAACAAGGTCTTCCTTAGCTTACTCATTTCCTCTTTATATGATAAATGAGATTTAAAATAAAAAGTGGTGAATATTGTATTAAATCATTCAGAAGTTTCCTTAAAGACTCAGCTACCATGGGGAAGCCGTCGACCTGAAAACTTTTTAGTTCACACAGAGCCTATTTTTTTCAAAACAAGTGAATGTACAGCTCCTTAGCAAAGATTACTGAAGATTTTAAAACTTCAAATATTAAACAATTATGTTATATTAAGAAGGGCAAGCACCATTTTGAATGTAAGGCAAAACTGATTTCTGTTGAACAGCCATTCTCACATCCTACTTAAAAATGATGAACTTTTTTGTTTGGTTTTTTTTTTTTTTTTTTCCATAGAATCCCAGACTAGTTTTGGTTGGAAGGGACCTTAAAGCTCATCCAGTTCTCACCCCCTGCCACAGGCAAGGACACCTTCCACTAGACCAGGTTGCTCCAAGCCCCGTCCAACCTGGCCTTGAACACTGCCAGGGATGGGGCAACCACAGGTTCTCTGGGCAATCTGTGCTAGTGCCTCATCACTCTCACGTCAAGGTTTTCCGCTTTTACTTTCAAACATGACTCAAGCAGGCACACTGCCCAAAGGTTAGTGATTTAGTATGAAGAAAAGGTAAGTCTATTTCATAACTGATTTGTAAACATATGAATTTAATGAATCTCTAACTGAAAATTCTTCAGTGATTTTTGCTATAACAGACTTGAAGTAGGATGAAAGAAGATGAAGAGCCTACAGACAGTATTTTCATAAGCTAAAAACTATGGGTTTCTCAAACCTTAAATATCTGAGCCATTTAAAATGAATTAGCGAGTGCTGCCAGCTGTTTTCTGAAAGTCAAGCAGTCAATGGCTGGTATACACTGGCACACAAATTCACTTTATTTATGTACTTTTGGGTATCAATACAAAGCTTTGGTTATTGCACTCTATACAGTTACCACTCACATTCTTCAGAAGGAATGAGGAAAGAGGGAGCTGAACTGCAACTTGGTAATCCCATTCAAATTCAAGATGTTATTCTGAAGGGTGTTAATACTGTGTTAACAGTAAGCTGGCCAGAAATACCTCTTGAACTGCAATAAATAATCTTCCTGGGGACAGTCTCACTTGATATTTGAAAAGCTACTGGTTTTTAATATGCAATGAAAAATTTTAAAACTGCATTATGCATAACAACAGATTCCTTTGAAAACCAGACGTAATACAACCAAGAAAAATAAAAGAAAAATAAAATCAATAACAAGCAACTAAAACAGCTGTGAGATAGAGAGCAATAAAGATGGCATGACCAAAATCTAAGTCTGTTTATGCCCTAGGCACCATACTCCTCAGCCATTTTGCTTATGACAATCTACTTTTTGCACAATCCTCTCAGCCAAGAATAAAGAAATAAAATGTATTCTGGAATTCAGTCACAAATAATACCTCATAATTTGGCCAAAGCAGAAAGTTGTGTTTGCACAACAGTTACAGAACATTTTTTCTTCACTTGCAGTACTTTGTAGTCTATTTTTCTCCCCCTGTCTCATTTCAGCACTTTTGTTAAGTCTTTCAGACTAAGAATAGTAAGACTAGTTTGCTCTCAATAAAATGTTCCTGTATATTAAAAGTTCAGTAAAGGGTAATATCCTTTGTGAATCAGTAAAACAAAGAGATGAGAAAAATGGCATGAAAAAGTTTTTTTAGAGGTGAAGAATTTAAAGAAACCATAAATGAGTGGTTTCTTACAGATTATGTTCATCCAAAATCACTAATATTTTCATAAGACTGGAAATGTTAAGCATTAATCTTGAATTTGCAAGATTACAAAAAAACAGTTTGGAATTTGTTTGATTATGCATGCTACTAGTCATAGCAAACATTTCGCAACTTTGCTCTGTTGACCTACAAAATGACATTTTAATCCTTTCCAAGTCTTAGATGGGGCTACCTTACAGTTTCCTACTTTACAGAGTACTTTGAATCATTTTCTGCCCAAAGATCAATAATCAAAAGCATAACAAACAGTACTGAGATGAGATGATCCAGATGGATATGCATCTACCACGCAGAGATGTAAATTCATCCTCTTCTCATTCTTTTCAGTAACAGCCCTGAACTACTACTTAGATGTATTTCAATAAGGTTCAGATATGATGTAAACTGGTGCTTGAGAAAATCTGACTTCCTATAAGCTTAAATTTTTATTTTCCTGCATTAATGTAGATGTACAAAATTTAGAGATCTGTTCTACTGTGTAGAATAACAGAATCATAGAATAGTTAGGGTTGGAGAGGATTTTAAGATCATCAAGTTCCAACCCCCCTGCCATGGGCAAGGACACCTCACACTAAACCATCTCACCCAAGACTGTCCAACCTGGCCCTGAACACTGCCAGGGATGAAGCATTCACAACTTCCCTGGGCAACCCATTCCAGCGCCTCACCACCCTCATAGTAAAGAACTTCTTCCTTTTATCTAACCTAAATTTTCCCTGTTTAAGTTTGAACACATCACCCTTTGTCCTATCACTACAGTCCCTAGTGAAGAGTCCGTCTCCACCATCTCTGTAGGCACCCTTTAGATACTGGAAGGCTGCTATGAGGTCTCCATGCAGCCTTCTCTTCCCCAGGCTGAACAGCCTCAGCTTTCTCAGCCTGTCTTTGTACGGGAGGTGCTCCAGCTCCCTGATCATCCTCGTGGCCCTCTGGACTTGCTCCACCAGCTCCATGTCCTCCTTATGTTTAGCACACCGACATAACATGTAACGGCATCATTAAATTTGTTATTCTTTGTAAAGTGAGAACATCATACAACTATGAAATATCCTATTTTTATTAAAACTTGGTATTTTAAAAAACAGTTAATAGAGGTGGCATTCAGCTCCAGCTGAGAACTATGCGTATAGTGCTTAATTCTTTCTGCTTCTTAAACACTCGGCATCAGTATCGAACTTATATTTATAGAGCACTACTACTTTAGTGAGAAATATATACCTTGTAGATAAAGAGTTTTTTAATCTTTACCAACCAACATTTTAATGAATGATCTCTTTAGCCTACCTGTCCTCTAATACTAAGAAAGTAGGAATATTCTAACTACTTTATTTTCCAGGCAAATAAAAGATAACTTGACCCATTCATTTACAGACTGAACAGGGCCAATTCATTTCATGCTGCAGCACTGACCCTTAACATAGATCCTGTAAATGAGCAGTCCATTACAATATGTACCAGTGACCTTTAATTGCATTAATGGTTTTGTTGCCTGTTCTTCCATTGCAAAAACACCATTATGGTATAAATATTTCTAAACAACGTAATTATTTGTTTTAATAAAAATATATATGACTTCTGTTTACTGACAACGAACTGCAGATGCGCTGTATTTTAAGTTTTAATGTTTAGAATGGAACCCTCATGTTACACTTGTAGAATGTCAAACAACCCATAAATCAAAATTAATTATGAAATAAACTTCAGGATACTACAACTCTTTGTATGCAATCTAAAAGTTAACAGTACCTTCCCATATTCATCTTCAGAACATTAAAATAATTTAGTCTACATTATTCTGTATTACACAATAAGGTGATTATTTTCAAAGTAAATTTGTCCACATGTTCACAATATACAAGTTGAATGAAATTCCATACACCACATAAAACTTATCACTTGACTTCAGTTCTATGTACCATAAATATTCAAGGTTTTTTTCTAACTATGAGCACTCCGAGTACTGTTTTACCTCAAGTTCTTACAATCTAAAAATAATCTCCCAAAACTTTATCTAAATTGTACTGTCACAATTTTAAACACATTTATTTATTCAAAAGTGTTTGAAAGAATGTAATATATTTTTGACAGGCAGCCTTTTACAATATTGAAATAAAATCCTTGATTTCATCAAACCCTTCATATTCTGTGCCTTATTCCTGCAAGGCTCATGCCAAAATGATTTAGTTTGATTTTCTTTAACAATGGTAGGTTGGCTTGACAGCATCTGACAAAACAATTCAGTGAAGTACACCATACCAGGTAAAGAACCTGAACTGGCTACTAGATGAAATAATGCAAAATTGAGCTTGGAATTATGATATTATAGTTTGCAGAAGTACCTTTTTGCAGTATTACTAATTTTAGATTGAGAAAATTTTATTGTGTTCTAATTAGTATCTTTTGAACTATGTTTAAATAAAACAGTGGTAATTTCTTTATTAATATCATAGGGAAAAAGGCCAGCAAAAATCAATGTAACAGTGGTTTGACTGGCTTAAATTTAATCTGAATTTTATTACAATGTTTTACCACTCTCTGTTAGAAAGTTCAGTTTTATGTGCAGAGTTCTCTACATTTGAGTCCCTGAGCTGAAGTGGAGCATCCAATACTACAGTCTGCCCCAGGTACGATGCTATCTGCTCAAGGCAGGCTGAGGAGAAAGAGAAGTTTTCCACGTAAGCTCCAAGGGTACTTGTGTTCTCAAGCACGTGGGATGAGAGACCCCAAGGATTTTATTACACTAGAAAATTAAAGAAATACACTTTCTGCTACCCTAAAGAAAAGTTATGTCTCACATTTCAATCAGGAAAAACTGTAAAGTTTCACTTATGCTCCAGACACTGGGCAGTGGGGCAGTCACAACTGTGTTACCCTCTGGCTTGGTAAAAGCAGATTCCATTCTGAGGTTGTAAGGCCCTAACATGGGGTCAAGTCTTGTAATGCCACGATTTATCTACCAAAGTACATTGACTGAGCTCCCAATATTACAATACGTATCACGTAGCGTATACCAGCATTGGTGTTACAATGCGTGAACGTTATCTCAGCAAACAAGAATTCATTTCCAATTGCTAAAGAACTATTACCTTACTGAAATTTATAACAAACCAATGTTTTGCCTTTTGTCAGATCACTGGCTCACAGATTCTTTTTGTTAAAATAGTGCCTAAAATAGTTGATTAACTCAAATGTGTTTGTTTATTTATAAAATTGCTCAATTTTATAAACATCAGTGAAATACAGTCAGCGTTAGGGGGTGTCATTAATGAAAGCTGCTTCAAATTTTGTTGGAAGAAGCCTATAAGAAGTGATGCTATTAGAGGTACAAAAGGCGCTTTCTAGTCTCACTGATACACATACATGCCATAACAACCTCTGTATTTTAAATATATGCTGATCCCATATGTACTGATGATTGGGTTGATTTATTGCTCCAGAAGAAACAGCTCATGAATAACCCTGAACCATTATGTTTGTATCTGTTCTTGATGCGTTTAATGAATAACTACAAAATGTTCCAGGAGCACAGTTCTGGCACTCACTGACACCACCATCTCCTGAGTCTCTTAGGACCAAACTGTGTGATGCTAATACCACACTGAAGCACTGAAGACATCAGTTCGGACTTGGTCTTACCACCTCTTTTGGTAAATAATGTACAGCAGTGGCTAACTGCACTTCTTCTTTAAAATTTATTACAGTACAACTGGTATTAAAAAAACCCAAAAGAGAAAAACAGAGAATTCAGGTGGAAGCTACCTAAGATATTTCCTGGTTTTAATGGCCAAATTCACTATCTTACAAAAAAGAGTTTTAAGCCTCCATCCAGATACCAGTGCTGGACACAGCATACACATGAATGTCTGGAGTTGCAATTAAATATTAAAAATATTTTGGCAATCATTAATTTTCTTATAGTCTTTTTTGACAGATGAAGAAAGGACTTTATTTTAATGCCTTTGGAATCATACATTTACTTTAATTCTGTACAGACCTAATTGCTGAGTTTTGTGATTATGTTTCCTTCCAAAGACATAACCTTTTACTCTGGCAATTACCACTGGCAAAAATGCACTGCAGAGTGCTCCATAGTACCATATTGAATCTGCCTGCCACTGAGAAACCAACAACTTGCTTGCCACAGGACTCCTCTCATTCTGACTTACTTCTCCTATCAGGAAACACCTCTCAGAAAAGAATCTTTTGAGCTCAAACATTAAGCTCTGGAAACTTACTTATTTTTGCTGTGTGGCAATTCTTTATATAGCATATGACACTTGGTTTCAAATTGAGCTGTTTTTTTAAGATTTCTATTCTGGTTTGCACAGGTGCTATACAGCCATTAAAAAGAAAATCGTATCATCTGGCTCGTACTCTTACCTCTGGCTCTCTGATAAAAGTCACAACAAGCATTTATTTGACAAACTGTACTATAAAACTTGCAGGAAAACGCTTATTTTCTTCACTATTACGAATTGACTGTTACCAGAATACTTTAAAAATTAGCAGTAAAACAAAACTAGGGAATTAAACTCACAAATTTTCCTATTTGCAAACATTTATATGAATTTATCAAAAGTTTTAACTTTAAATACCTAATTTCAGAGGTTAATGTTGATCAGCCAGTAACAAAGGGAGTTAATCAAATATGAATCTTCTCCAAATGTCTTGTCAAACCAGGTAATGATGTCCTGCCAGCCAAACTCAGAGGGAACATGTGAAACAAATACAAAAGTAAACAGGCCTTAAGCTGCCCAAGGGAAAGTCAGCAAGATGGCAATTTCAATCATTTGGAATAATACTAAAGCAGCCTTAGGCTCTTCTCAGAATGGAAACATGTCACTGTTACTGCAATATTTCAACAAATCAGACTGAAAAAGAAAGGAACACTTATGTAATCGCAGCCCTGGAACAGCACTTTAATCTACAGTAAGGTGGAAAATAATTAAGAGGAAATTCTCTTTTTGCAAGTAATCATAAACATACGTAATAACAAAGGCAAACAACAGTTCCTTAGAAATTTTGAGGAGTGAAAAAAAATCAAACCTAGGCACAGATTCCTTTAGTTTTCATACAGGAGGCTTTGGAACAACAAAGACCAAGTTCTACCAAATAAAACTATGAAGCTAATGTGCCTGTGCAATTTATCAACTGCTGAGGAAAGTTACATTCAGAGTTACAAACAAAGCAAAAAATACTTCAAGAACAATTCTGCTGAAAAGTTTCATTAAGATGAATGGGCTGTCATATCATTTAACTGAGAAATCAAAAAATATTTCAAATATTTGGGGAACTTATCTAATCAGTAAACTTTCAGTATGTGTCTAGTCATGTAGCCATCTTTTAGTCAATCATCAGAAAATCAAAGGCAAATTGGCATGACTCAACCCAAACTTTAATACCGCATGATTGTGTCCTGTAAGCTTGTTTTGTGAGAGGGCTGCTGTGGTTTTAGCAGAGAGATTAACGACCGGACCTAAGCTGGCCTCCAAACCTTGCCCTGCTGATGCCTCAAGCCCTTTGAAGTCTGACCATCATACCTGGCAAAACAACAGTGGGAACTAGGCTGGTGTCAGATCTAATCAAGTTTCCTGCCTCAGCATAGCTAACTATGGGGTACACTAATTGGCCCAATTGCGGATTATACCTTTTGCTACAGATTCAAGACAATAATTTAGTCAAATGATGGTTTTTATCTCCTTCTAATTAAGATTCCGAAGTGGGAAGAAATAGGATTAGACAGGCTAACTTCAAAATTGTATCCTTTAAAGTGGTATGCACATATGACAGATCTCTGATAATATTCCATATAATAATATATCACTAGTAACTACTGTGTGAAGATCTGGGAAAGCTTGATAGAGCTACTGCACCTTTTATGATAAACATGTAAGTTTTCCTTGAAAGGGTCTACCACATTATTTACGAATGAAAAATGAACACTCATAAATATTAATAAAAAAATCTTCAATTAAAAAAAAATCCCTTCAGAATACATTTCAGTCAATCTCATTTTGATGACGAAGATACAGGAAAACCTGCAACAGTTCAATGATTCTGCAGACTATGAAGAGGAGAAGTCCCTCTCACAAAACTGCAATCTAATAAAATGGATTTGACATTTAAGGTTGTTTTACAGATGAGGGCCAAACCATAAAATGATTTAACTGGTAAGCAATCCAGAGCTGAGAAAATCCATGTCCCATGCCCTTATTTTAAACTGTCAAAAAAGAATGATGTAGGGATGAAAAGCTTTTTTAGAGAAATTTTGCCATAAATCACAGGTTGTATATTTCTAACTTTTCTTACATAATTTGTTTTTAAAATGGCATTTCAAGTAGAGGTCAGTATTTTCACCCTAAAGTGTGTATATCTAAGCAGTAGATACATTTTTTTAAAAAACTGTAACATACTCAAAATACATTTTTACTTCACATTTAACCTACACACTAAAGAAATCATCAACTTAGATGTACTTTGTACAAAGTATACTGTTGCTTGTACACAATACACAGCGTTGTGCTGCTTTGTTTTTACCGCCAGAACCAAACCTGACTGCTGACACAACACACTCTAACTGCAGAAACCCATCTTATTCACATCCCTTCTTAATTCAGTTTTCCCTTGCTCCCATTTTCTTACGGACCTCAGTGTGCTACTCAGCGTAGCTGCCTCCCCTATAGTATGAGGAAGAAAAACATATATATTATATTATAGATTACTGAAATGTGTACAGGAAGATCACAGTAGGACACTGACCCTGCATGTTCAAAACCGGCTAGTTTGTCTTAGTTCAGCAGCTTATAGAAAGCACACCTCTGACAAAACCTGGTTATTCTAAAGGGGGTGCAGCTAAGCAAGGAAGGGAGAAATTATACAGGCAGGTCATCCATGCAAGTCTAGGGCAACAGGTTGTTTCAAGAGTTCTGCTACACCCATTTCCAACACTTCTGTCCCACTGCTAATTCCATGCTTTTTACAGAGACTCCTGCTAAAGGTTTTGTCATTTTTTGTTTGGTGTTGGTTTTGTTTTTTTTTGTTCCAAATCACATTACAAATTGGAATCCCAAATACAGCAGACAGAAAAAGATACATTCTGAGTCAGGACTCAGTGAGGGAAAAAAAAACAAATATTCTAATTCATAGCCATAATAAATGAAAATTTACTATGTTGCGCAATGAGGGTGCACTCTTCTCTGCACTTCTGAAAATATTAAGAATGTTTGTATTTCAAAATCAAACAGATGGCTATTAAGGTATTTGTTTCTAATGTACCGCTCAAAAGCAGTTGTTAAAATGGGTTAACTGGTTTCACTAACCACATTCCCTGGAAAGTGAGAAGCATTATGAAGGAATGTCTTTGGGAAAAATGTCCTCCTCCATGTATTTGCCTTTAAGTGGCTTCTGAAAAGGATACCTCTAGTTGTGAAATTTCTAGCACTCATGCAGAGATGACCTGCATGAAGAACTGGCTGCCTGATTAACTATTAACTACTCTCAATAGGGTTAGATAATTAAAGACATTGATGACCATTAATTAGGAGGAGGGCACCTTAATTTGTCACTTGATAGGGCCCTTTCAATGATTTATAGGTTAGGGCTACTTGCAATTGTGAAGGGGAGGGGGCAGTGAAGAGAGAGAACCCTTAAGTTACCTTATCAAGTGGCCAGCTAAAAAGGGCAGAGGGTCAAATAAGGGCCAAAATGGTCACTTAAGGGTGAAGTCCCAAACACCAAAGCAGTGCCAAGCCACATTGACCATCATTTGGTGATGGAGTAAAAAATATGCTAATTTATTGGTGGCAATTCTCTCTTTTTATGGTTTCAAGCAGTTAAGACAAGTGGCCTGCTTAAGAGCTTTTCATCTGAAAAGAGATTAAACAAAATGGTTTGTCAGGGATGCTTGGCTGTTTTATGTCTTTGTTAAAAAAAAATTTGCCCAGACTGTACCAATGACTATCACAGCGCCCTGAAAGCCATCTTCCATCTCTAAGCACTACTTGGTTAATAAATACATCAGCTCTAATTGCTTAATAGTGCTATGTTCATTTGCTCTTTAGCAAGATTAAAATGAAATACATCTTTTGTATTACTACCTTCTATCAGGACTGTCTGCATAAAGGTCATAGAAAAAAGTTTAAATTTAGTAGGAAATTTACTTAGGGACATTAGTGTAAATGATACTGTGTTTAAAATGACATAAAAGAGCGAAAGGTGATTTCTGTAATGCAAAGAAAATGGTTTCTGAATACTGATAAGGACACTTATCCCTCATACCACACACAATTTTAGGCAGCATTAGACATTAAAATCCCTCTACTGGGGTAATAACATGTAGCTACTTTCCCACCCACTAACACAAGTAAGAGCAAGTCATTAACATTTAATTAAATATGCTCCCGACATCCTTAGAAACATGTCACACTTTGTTATTGAAGGTTGTGGCCTACTTTCTATGTACATTTTAAAGCCAAATAAACTATTTATAACAGACTGATTTAGTGCCGCAAATGAGACATTTTTAATTAGAATTCATATAACAGGATTTTATAAAGTCATTCTGAACAGCAAAACCAGAGTGAAATGAATTTACAACATCTGATGCATATTTCATGCATTTCACAAAACGAAACATAAGAGATGGGATTAGCTCCACCTTTTGGGTTCTAAATAGTGAAACAAAACTGTTTCTCTTACCTCAATGGTGAACAGCTTCCTTTTTAATCTAAAAGCAAGATCCTTCGTGTCTGACACATCACAGATCAAGCTATTAAGCCGAGGAATCTGACGTACATGAACCAAACCTGGTGGAAAGAAAGAGTAAAGGAGGAAAAAGAATTAAGAAAACGCTGTCATCTAGATGCATAAATTAGTCCTACAGCAGAATTCTGTATATTTACACACTCATCCTCCCCTTTTTAAACTGGAGCTTACTACCAGGAGCAATGAAGCAAATGGTGTGATTATACTCAAGTAATCAAGCAGAATAAGATAAACAGAAATCCTTTTGCGAGGAAAACTAATTGCACTTTGGTACAGAAGTACAGATGTAAAGAGCGATCTTAGTACTTGTCAAAACTACAGCCGGTTTGTGTGTGATTTTCTCTTTTATTTACAGTAAGCAAATATGGCTATCACCTTGCATGCTGCCCACGGCACCACTGAGTGATCTTTATTTTATTAAATGCACCAGTAAGCAGCCAGCAAAACAAGGCTTATGGGTTAGTGATAACCACTGAAGCTCTAATGAGAAGTACTTCATTTTGCGCCCTGAAAACGACTTGAAATCAAGTTGCTGGAAAATACTGATTTAGATCCTGCTTTTCAAGAAATTTTAACCCCTATGCCATGCTTGGAGAAATACATTTTCTTTGTGCAGGAGGCTTACAGAGCTGTTCAGATGATTTTAACAGTACTAGGTGCACTGCAAGCTCTGCATTCTGTCAGCTAAAGCTCAAGCTGATTTTTTCTGACAAGGACGCTGGATGGTTTTTGTGCAGCCTAATATAGTTTCTGAACAACCTAAGGGTGATTTCCTACATCTGAAACCCAGGAAAATTCTACAGGGCTTCTCAATTACTGGCCTATATTTGCTATTCATAAAGTCACCATCTAAATGGAAATACTGAACATTTATAAAAGACAACTTACTTGAAAACGGCAGCTGTGAGAAAAACCCCAAGCACTAAAACCCTAATTTAAAGTAAGGCAAGTATTTTTGGGGGGGTTTATTTTTTTTTTCTTTTTTTAAGGAAGAATAAGGGTAGAAAGTTTCCTAAAATAGAAATGATTTTAAAAGCACCATTTTTATGGGTACCAATTACAAAAATTCTCAATAGTATTAGAAAAATATTTTTATACTTTGAAACCTTCTATCCCTGTCTCCAGTCTGGTGACATAGGAGAATTATTTCTTTGGCTCATGAGTTCAAAATAGAATTATTATGTATAGAAATACCAGGTACAACACAAGGTTGCTTATACACAGTATTCTAAAATTTTTACTTAAAAATCAGCTATATAATTCTTCTGTTATTATATGGACTTTCCAATCATTTAGATTTACAGACAGCTTAATAAAATTATTTGTGTAGGATTCATTAAATAATGCAATAATTTAAGTAAGCTTCTATTGAATGTCAAAATCTTCCACCATCTGCAGTAATTAAATAATCTTAAAATATATTCTTAAGCAAACAGAATCCACAAAGTTAAAACTGTCAAGAATACCTTTTTTAGAATGTTAAGTTACGGTTGCCTAAACCTCAAAAGCTATGTATATTGGCATATCATTTTTATTAAGTAGTACCAGAAATGATTTAGCATACAGTTTTACAGGAACCCAGGAAATAACTGCTAAAACACACATTGTCTTAAAGAATTTCTTCCTTTCCCTGAGAAAGGGAGCATCAAATTGACAGAATTATGTTAGCATAAACAAATGCCACAGCACCATTATACAGTTGAAAAAATAATGAGGCAAATTATTCTAGCTTTTGTTCACATTTCTTTTTTTGTTCACCTTTTTTTCAGATAATGAGATGTGCACTATTTTCAGATTAAAAAAGATTTTTCTCTGATTTATTAATTACAGCCTGCATACACACAGTGGTGTCTCAACACCATCTTTGCTTCTTTTTCTGTGTATGCTGCTGTGGAAAACACTGCCACATTCTCACATGTTTACAGCAGGTTTTGGATAAGCGGTTTACTTTCAACTAAAGGTTTCTATGGAACTCCAGTAGTATCATAATAATAATAGCTGTAATTTATGCACCCTTGGAGCACCGCTCTGGATTAGCTAAAATTGTTTCTCATTCACTGCTTTGGCTATGCATAACTTCTAATCTAGTCTTTTAAAACTTAAATAGTTCTGCTGAAGCAGCTAACATAGTTTTTGGGAAACAACAAACAAGATTAAACACCATTACACGTTTCGAAGATAAATCACTTGAAAGTCTAAATGATTTTGTACCAAAATTAGTTTTGCATTTTCCATGCCACACATATTCATATTCATTTCTTTAAATGCGTAAGTGCTATAACATAAAGCTGAAAACCAGAACATTATTTTTAGATCAAGTTTATACAGCACACCATTTAGCAGTTTATTCACCTTAATATAATATATGTTTTCTTGTGTTCTCTATTTAAAACTTGGCAGATCAAAAGTATTGATTTCACGACAGATTCAGCTCGCTGGTCAGATGATTGCCAAGGTTCCTCTGCATGTGAATTCCCCAAAGCCTGCCTGTTGAGATGTACATCTGATTGAGCCATGCCTCCGTAATATGGCTTGACAACATGCAAGGAGTTGCCATGTTTCCTTTGCAGCCTTAATGCACTTTACTGAAAATTTTCCTAACTCAAGCCTGGTTAGCAAGGAGAAACATCTAAGAGGTTTATTCTAAAATGAAATCAAATGCTACTTTATAGCAGATACCCAATTGGAGGGTAAGCCACTAAGTGCCCTAGAAACACTCAAGGCAGACTTTTTGCATTGCTAAAGAAGGAACTTACCATGGTAGTCCTTGTATAATGGATTGGTTTCTCTCTCTGAGCCAATAAATGATTCAAGACCAAGTACTGTATCTGACAAGTTTGTTACACGTTCCATAATTGCTTTATTCTGTAAGACATGGAAACAAAATACACATCCTATGTGATGAAAAAGGTAATTAATGTTCATAGAGTAAGCCTTGGTCTTCTCAATGGCAAACTGGGGAGAAAATAGGTCATAAATACCTAGAAATTACATTAGAGGGCTTTTTTATTTTTTTAAGAAAAAGGACTTGAAATTTTGGTCTAAAGAAAACATATATTTGACAAGGAGAAACTATAAAAGGGCTAACTCAGCAAAAAATTAATATTTTCCTAAATCTTCAGAACATCAGCATTTGCTCACATCAAGAGATATTTACAAACTATGCGGCAGTTAAGCACCTCTCACTGACTTCTACTATGAGTCAAGATGCCCAGCTTTTGTTTGTGCTCTGAAAACTTTGGTTTTGGATACACTTAAGTATATCTCTAAGATTTTGAGCAAGTACAACCCACATGATTATTCGTTTTGGTCATCAGTCAAAACCATGGAAACCCAAAGCATTTCTTTCCTCCAGTATTTTTCTTTCTAAAAGTTACTCTCTATACAACATATGAATCTAAGGCTTCAAGCAGCATTAGAATTTCTCAATATATTTGTGGTAAGTGAAGCCTTATGCCTCGTGCAACAATGGAGTGCCATGTGCCTTAAATAAGCTGTTTTCTGTGCAGTTTTCCTTACTTCATTTTATGGAGCAGAAAACAACATTCAAAGGTGACAACAGAGATCTTCAGAGGTAACTCCAGACTAAATGTTCTTAAATGATTTGATGATGTCAGTATTTAATGAGGAAAAAAAAAAAAGAAAAAAAAGAGACAAATCTGTGCTAAAAGCAAAATATTTCTTTAAAATAAGAAGTTGTTATCTTGCAGCTGCCTGGACAGCTGGTATACTTTGGAGTAGAGAGAAGGGAAACATCCCTTCGTAAGTTGGAAAAGTCCATTCATTGTACTGACATACAGGTTCATTTATTAAAATAGCGATTAGTACATCAATTGCTTTCAGGAACCCATGTTTCAGTGACAGTCTATTTCCTAGTCACAGAGAGGCCTACAAAGCAGACATGAAAGCTGAACATTTCCTACTCTCATCAAAGAATAATCTGAATTCTCCTTGTTGACCTCTACAGAAAGTAACTTGTGGCCTGCCTGCACAGACCAATCTGCTCAGGTTACAAGGCCTAAATCCACAGATCCCATGGCACCTTTACACCCCCTCCCATTCCCACCTTAGGGCCAGATGGCATTAAATCCTGGGGACTGATCTCTTTTCAAAGCCCGTACTTGTGCACAGGCCAAAATGATCTATCCCCACAGAATCAGGGAACTTCAGTTTTACCTGCAAAGTCTAATGATGGATAATGATAAAACACTACAGAATTTCCCTTATGAGGAATAACATGAGTGATCTGAGTTAAAAGAACACTGGCTACCCATCAATCCCTAAGCTTTGCTTTTATATCCACCCCCGAAATATTAAAGCTGACTTGCAAGTTACTTCCTCTTCTAGGAAGAGAGAGACAGTATACTACATATCAATGGAACCTTTTGGTTACATTATTCTACAGAGACAACCACATAAAGATGGTATAAATATAAATCTGAAGTAGCCAACGATCTCTAGATTTCCACAGACCAGAAATGACCGTATCTTTCCAGTTCTTCGGCAGGATGCTGGATGTTATTTGTATTAGCAGGCAAAACAAAATTGGTACATAAATAAACAAAATTATGATTTCTGGAAGCTAACCTAATTCTCAGTATGGAAAAAATATTCTACCATTTAAAGAAAAATTTGCTGTCCATTAATGTTTTTGCTTGCTGGTTTGGATAAAAATGGGTTACAAAAACTGGACTGAAAGATGGTCAGCCATCAGCAAGGTATCCTCACCATTAACAGTCCTGCAAAAAACAAGAATAGCATCTTTCCTATTTGGCCTTAATTCTGGAAAGATTAAAGTGAGGGACAGCACCTCAATAGTTGCCTAATGATACATATGTCAATGCTGGCTTCAGTTTTTCTTAATAGGTTTGCTTTCTTAAATTGTAGTCTGTTTGCCTGCTGATTACGGTTTTGTTTTTAAAGTGTGTAAAAATATTCCCCTGGCTTAATGCAGTGCATCTTGGGAAATATTTCGCACAGTGAATCGCCACACCAAACAGACATTTGCTTATGTGGCATTGTTGCCATAGATTTGTATCTATCATGTATTTTCTAGTTTGCAGCACTCAGCACATTAACGTTCAATCAAAGCTGACGTCAGCACACAGATACTTGTGATGTATGGCATCCTGACATAAACACACAAATCATGTTGCCCCATCTGGGCTTGAAAATTTAACAGAGCTCCAGATCTTCCTCCAGCCCCATACAAATCTACCTCCTGCTTCTGGCATAAACTTGGCAGCTCTGGAGGTGAGCCAGGACATGGTTAGGAGAGAAGCCAGGAATGGGGAGATTCAGGGAAAGAGTTTGTTGGCAGCTGGAAGAGGCATTGTTTTAAATTGCATGCAAAAAATAAAAAAAACCCAAACTCCAACCCAGTCCTGAAAAGTTTTCAGTCTTGCTAGATGCACTGCAGGTCTTCTTAATTAGTTAGTTCAGCCAAAATGTAATTATTCTAACAACATGGTAGCAAGCCTGTTGTGCAGGCTGGGCTGGGCATTCATTCTATATCTTACTTTGTGCTTGCTGTTTTAGAGAGAAATTATCTTTTAAGGGCAAACTTGCAATATTAGGGCTTAACCAAGCAAAACTAAATTTGTAGTTTCAAAACAATAGGAAACTAGACATATTTGTTTAACCAGCTTTTGGGAAGGGCAATTATAGAAAAAGACTGCTTTGTCCTACTAATTTATTTGCAGAATCTACATAGCTTCAAGTAATTATTTGTGTGTATTTGTAAATACTTATTTACAAATAAACATATCATCTCCTGTGTCTGAGTATAAAGCACAGTATTCTACCAACAAAAATACATGTACAGCCTCTGTACTCAGACTTACAGACTGAAATTAATACTGTGTTTCTCCTGGATTGAGTTCTTACTGTACTGCAATTTTACAATTACTACTAATAATCAAATCAATCTTGGTTCATCTGTATTCTGTATTAGGAAAAAAACCCTCTCTTTTCAACTCTGCTCTAATTTCTAGTTCTCCTCTGATTTCCTGTCAAATTTTTTATAACACCCAGAGATATGTCCTCCCATTTTTATTTCATCAGTTTCTAAAGAAATTAAAAAGCTCACAAAATTTAAGTAATAATATTTAATTTTTTAGTCCTCCCACTGGATTAAGTATAAAAAAGTAAAAAAACTGAAAATGTTCTTAGAATGGCCTCAACTTTGGTATATAGTACCTATCTCAAAATTTAATAGAAAAATAAGAGACTCATGTTAAAGCTCTACAATGAGATCCAACTAGCACCTGTATAAATACATTAAGCTCTTGAATCATATGGGCTTCATGTGTTTGCATTTGTATTCAGATCAATACATCAACATAATTTTAATACTAATTCATATATTGGATTGAAAATAAGGTATTTTAAGACTATGTCTCTTCAAAGAGACATTAGGCCTATCTTTTGACAGAGGGTTTTATTTTTCTGTACCTTTACATCCTAGTAATCTAATTCCATCACTGATTTTATTTGAAAACATTTAATTAAAGAGCTAATACATCAAATCCTAAAATGGATTTCATTACCTAAAAAACTACTTACAAGCAACTGCTAGCACTGGGACAAAACCCAGTAAGTTACATACATTCCCCATATAACAGCAGAGAATTTAAAGATGAATTCAGATATTCCCCCCAAGTTTAGGTAAATTGTAATTGCAGGCAACAGTTTATGTTGTCAACAGCAGGTGAGTGCAGTAATCCTGACACTTCATTTGAAAGAAGGTCTCAATAATAAACAGCAAGCAAACAAGTGCATGCAAAGTAACAGGAACCTTATAAACTTAAAGCATATTTTGGTGTGTGAATTTTCACAAAAAAGATCAACACTAGGTTGTGCCACATTGGACTATAATGAAGCACTGGCTGGATGTCCAATAGATAAATAATTCTTGATATTTTCTGAGAGATTATCACAGAATTGTGTGGTAATGACTTCACAATATGCAAATATTTACCACTTGCCATTACTACTTAATTTCCAAAGAATTATAAATTGAAAGTCTATGTAAATAATTACTGCTTAGAAAATCCAAGAATTACCCATACATTTTGGGAAAATAATTTAGGTATCAGGTTCTTGTACTAGTTATATAGAGATACAGTTTGTGCACTTTTTCATCATCCACAAATCCTCAAAAGATTAATAACTGCTCTGCCAAACAGTGTTTTAGCAGTAATTAATAAAGCCTGCAAAGTATAAAATTCTATACTTACTCTGACTCTAAGTTGATTAGCACTGTTTTCAGTGCTTGCACACACCAAACCTACTCACTGAACTTTGAATTTTGGCTCCAAAATGAATATACACTCAGGCTACTGGAACATAAGATAAGGAACAATACATAAACAAATTTTGGCATGCAGAAATCTCTACCAGTGTCACAACAAAACTGAATACAAGCATGATGTCTTTGCTGGAAGACAGATATCCTAGAAATATATTTCAAGATTTACTACAAATAATGTCTTCAAGTGACAAGAAATTCACATTTAGGGATTCAGACTGATCAGGCATCTTCTTTTACCTTTGAAGAACCTTACTGACTAAAATAGAACTTAAGTATAAATATCTGTTCATATGGCTGAAATCACAGAAGCCTGATTTTGGTTCATTTGTTCAGACACACAGTGTACTACTGCACTAGCTATGAAGCAATGAATAGCATTTTTGAATAATTACATACAGATTACAGAAGCAAAGAAAGGACAAGTAGTGAAGACATGAGCAGGTAATTAGATACAACCTACTTGTAAAAATGGGAAGGGAGTAACAAAGCATCTGCTGGCCAATATGTTACATGAGGTATTAATTCCAGATTTTGGTTGGTTCTTTTGAAGTTGCTTTTAATAATGTGTGTCCTGATAGTCTTTGGAGTCTTTCAACTGTGAAACTAGTTAGAACTATTATTCTTGTTTCCTAAGAACTCAAAACATTTGAGGCATGGTTCCCTTATCTTACACCTAAACCACTATCACTGCTATAGGAACACTGCAATGCTATTATCAAATATATCAGACGACAGTGGATGACACAGAATCCATAAAAAAATTCAGGATAAGTTTTCAGGAAGAATAATCAGCTTGGAAATAAAAACTAAGTATTACATACACAAAAATCTTTAGATCTTCACTGAAAATGGATGGCCTTGACTTGCCTACTACTTGAGGTATAAAAGTATTTAATGCCAGCAAACCTTGGCACCCTACGAAATAAAAGTATATTTTGCCATGAGAGGAAAGACCTAAAAAGGCCAACACTGAAATAAATGATGACTCAACAGGTAAAACAAGGAAGTCAATAACAGCTGCTGCTGAGGCCTACAAAACCAAAAGTGAGAACAAAGACTATGTAGTTTAAAACAAACTTTCCATCTGTTGATCTCCAAGTGCTTTACAAAAGAAAGGCAAGTCCTGCATTCTGCATTTCCAAGTCAAGCAACAAGCACAAAGATGTCATGTGAGTTGTCCAATGTCACAAGCCTGTTGACAGTAAGCTGGGAACTGAACTTAGCCTTTCACTATTTTCCCTCCATTTCAGACCTGGCTTAGGAGGCTGCATCTATGGCTTTGGAGCATCAGGAAAATACTTGGTGGTATCACAAAGATAACGTGGGAGTCAAAGCTCAGAAAGCTGGGTGCTGAAAATCCCATTAATATCTGGCTGAAAGAGATGACAGATGTACAGGGTGTTAAAGAGTGACATGTTTTGAGCTGAATCCCTGTTCAATGCTTTTCTGACTCTTTCCTTAGCAGTTGGTAGCTGAAAGCACAGGCTACACATGAGTATGAACAGTTCTGGGGTGCAGTTGCACGAGTCCTGATGCAGAGGGTAGATAAAATAAACCTCGTCGAGACCTTCTCCAGTGAAGGGTGAAGAGCTGGGAAGAAATGAGTACAAAAACTGGTCTGAGGTGGAGGTGAGCCCAGCATCTTCCCTAAATACTATCTGGTCCTTATTAATGAGATTATCTCATTGTTATAAAGCATGTATATATATATATATATATATATATATATATATATGTGTGTGTGTGTGTGTAAAACTCAATGGTATTATCTGTCGTTAATAATTGCAAAAATGAAATGACCATTTGAGCAGATTTTAGAAAATTAAACCCACTGAGTGCTACGAGTTGCTCATAGGGTAGTAGAGATACAAAAGTAGACTGAAAAAATGAGTCATATTACAAATAAGCCACAACAAAACTGCTGAAATTAATGTATTTGAAACCAACTAGCTTAACTGAAATCCTGTGACTCCCTTAGGAATAACAGGATTTAATTTTAATATATAATTACTTTAATTTTATATATAAAGATTAGGAGTTCTTGCTGCAATTTTGCCTGAAAAAAAGTCACTGCATTTTGCTTACCAATTCAGAAAGGCCAACTATTGCTGCAACTTTAAGTCTTTAAACAGTGAATCACATTTTACTCCCAGGTGACCAAAAAGATCCTCCACCATTATTTCAATTATTAGTACACAAATATCAAATGGAACAGCTGATTCTGAAAGATGACGAAATATAAAATAATTTTAAAACCGAATCCCTTATTCAGTATAAAATTATAGGCTGTCATCAGGAACAGGCTGGTAAAGCTAGGTCCAGATGGGAAATTGGCTGTGAAATAAGAGGAGGTAGGGTGGAAATGATGGGTAGGCTGGAAACGGTGGGAACCCAAGGAAAGACATGACTGCTCCCTCTGCTGGCAAGGCTCTCACCTGCTTTAATTTTTAACTAATGAGTAGGCATTTCTTTAATTATTTAGGATTTAGCCAATAAATAATGCAGAATGTTCTTTCCTCAGTCTGTTGCTGTGTGTCTGCACATTTTTGAACTTATGGTGGGTGCCCTATTTCACTAGAATAATTTGCCATAGAATTAAGGCTCCGATGGATATCTAATGGTAGAGTTACAGGCTTTATGTTTTAATTGTTCTGAAAATGAAAAGCAAGATTAAGCTATTTAACCTTCAAAATACTCTATTTTACAACGTATACACATTTTTTATTTAATTTACATATTTCATAACACTACAATAAATTGCTCATCATATCATACTGTAACAAGAACCATCTATGAAGCAGTTAGATACTATAAAATGAAACGTTCTGCAACACAAGCATACTAAATTAGTCACTCCAAAAAAGTGGTGTTCTTCCTTGCCAGAGAATTCAGTGATAATGCTTGTATTAAAACTTAATTAGAAGATGAAGATAAGTCATTCATTACTTGATTTGTGATATAAATTAATAGCTGCAGTAAGAACACTTAGAAAAAATCTGTTCTAGGATTTTGGCCTACAACCAGAAGCTCCCAGAACAGGAGGGATCAGCTTTTTTTGCCCACTGCTCTCATCTGAATCCTGGCTGAAAAGCTACTCCAACTCCCAGCTTTCCAGAAGGCTCCATCCCAGGAATCCTCGCCTGCCATTTGGTTTGCTGATTTTAATCTCCCAGGACTTTCTTACAGTGGCTCCACTATGCTGAACTGGCACTTGCTCCTAGAAGTGAGTTATTATTAAACTTGTAGGTCAGTTGTGGCACTAACAACTCTTTGGAAGCTTTCAGCCACGGTGTAGAATTTGCTGGTCTAATTAAATATTAATTCTAAGTGTTACATTCTGTGGCTAAGAGCTTCTATTTTCCATCATCAGTCTGGAAGAGAAAGAGGTTACAAGGCTAATTTATTTTTTTATTTATTTTTTTTTAATTCTCCCTATCATTAAAACTTAACTATACAGGCACAAAAACATCATTAAAGATGTAGTATTCCTTTTTATAATGATACACTGTCATTAATAGAGCAGGTCTAAACAAAAAGATGTAAAATTAGGTTCTGAAATTTCAAGGTTTTTAAACAACACCAAAAGTTCACATACAAATGTTTCTAAGCAAATACTGCACATAAATTCAATATTGAGTTATTTGAAAATCACTTCAGATGGGAAATATATATGCAATAATTTAAATAGAGTTTTACACAAAATTTACAACTCTTTGTTCTGAAGTACAATAGACATCAGATATTTAATGCTAGACTCACAGGGCTTTTTTTACAAGAACTTAGATCTCTACTTATGCAAACAAACAAAAAAAAAAGTATTTCCTCAGAGAAACAGTACTACCTTCCATTTTCTAACAGAATTACTTGTTTAAAGCAGGTACCTAGTTTGGTCCTGCATTATTTAAAGTCACTCTTCTAATCTTTACTTATCACTGTCCAAATGGGCTCAGTACATGAGCCTCTTCCCTTCTGCTTCCATAACAGTTGTGTCCATGTCTGGACACTGGGCATTATATTAACTACTTAGTCCAGTAGCCAAAAGATTCCATATGCTTGAACAGATGACTATCTCCATACTGTGATGGGATATTTAACTGTTTAGGTCTAATATTGCAGTTGAAAGATTTAGTTCTAAATCTTACCTAATTTTTTAAAGTTTTCATAGGTGTATTTTCAGATTATATACGCAAAATGCAAAACAAAATTGCAATGCTGCATATACTCATTAACTCATAAAGTTTAATGTATTCAGTTTAGAAAAGTGTTTTTTTTTTCTATTAAGAGACAATGTGTTGAAGAGATGGTGATAAGGAAGTGTATATAGTGTCCTTCTAAATGTAAAATTTATTAAAATAAGAAGGCCGTTTTTGGCATGCAATTTTAACATACAGTGTGACTGTTCATCATAATATAAATAAGTCCGTTAAAAGACAATTAAAATGCGGGTACAAACATATGCTTTGGATGTATACTGTGTTTGTTTTTGAAATGGGTACCTGTTACCAAATCACAAGTGGCAGAGCCAGAATACAGCCTATTGGCAACCATAAACTTGTTTTATGAAGCAACAAAATATTTCTGTTTCTCCTGCAAATTTATTAGCAAATACTATCAAGGACAATAGAAATTGAAAAAAAAAAAAAAATTACTTACTGTTCCCCAATTTAAATTTTAAATTGTATACTTCTCTGAGCTTCCTACTTAATCATAATTTAAAAGATGCTTTTGTGAATGCCTAGAATATACAAACCAGAATATTCAGATATGAAAAAACTATGTGGATAGCCCAAGAACACCTGTCACAAAAGTCATGACTCTCAGTATTTCTCTGCATAGTTGTTAAACTGTATTTCTCACATATAACAAAAAACAATGTGCAACATTAAAAAGCAAGCTAAACAATACCAATATCGCATTTAATCAGATTTTTTTCTACTTTGCAGAAAATTCTGAAAGCTTGCTTAACTATGATATAAAAACTACGTATTTGATTTCAATATATATTTGTGTCAGTGGCTACCTTATCAAATATATCAAATACATTTGAATACACAAATACATTTGAAGGGTATTCAGCATTTTACACTTTTGAACTTTCAGAAGTTAGTTCTAAGGCAAGCAATCACTCTTAGTTCTTGTCTTAGAAGTAAAGATTTCAAACTGTGAGAAATTTACAAGCTTTAGAAGTTCATATTTTATAATCCCATATTACCAATGGATTCTAAACCACTCGATCACCTGACTTCAGGTTTAGCTGCTAAATTACTCAGTGTGAACATAAAAGCCTATGGATGTGAAAAGGTTAGTTTCAGAATTTTTCTACACCAAAACATACAGTAATATACGCACTTCAGTGAATTCAAGGCATCAAAACATTAATATTGTAGGAAATGAATTTTTTAACATACTGGATGAAATAATGAAAACACCTTGCTAAACAGAACTTCAGACTCTAAGGACTGGTTCTGTAACAAGACTTATTCATATTGACTTTTCGTTAGTCAATTAATTTCCCTTGGTACATGCTGACTAATATGGTTGCTAGTCCTTACCAGTAATAAACACAGCTTCAAGTTCAAAATAAAGGATGGCTTAGTGTTACACTTTCTCCCAGTGAAAAGAAGAATCTACTCTAAAAAATATTAATTAAGTGATACAAAATTGGGAAGAACAGGAACAGAATTATGAACATCAGTTAGTATTTTGGGAGAAAGATATTTCTGGATTTATTAATGATTTCCAGTAAAAAGAAAAAGAAGAAAAATACAATAGGAAAAGACTTCAAATTCTAATTCAGGGCTTTTGCAAGTATAAAACAGTGACATTAAAGTCCTTTAAGTGACACTCCCTTGCACAAAAAGTTTTTTTTTTTTTTTTTTTTTAAATTAGGTACTAAAAATGCACAGATTATCAACATACAGATAAAGAGTCCTTACTTGGTTTTAGAATATTCCTTATATTTGGAACGTGTAACAACACATTAAATCCCTCTTCAGCCTGTCTTCCTTGATCAATGTTAAATTTAAAAAATAGAAATAATTTTCCCTTTTCAAACGCACCATCTGATTTCATAGGCACAATGCATTTTGAAGAAGCAGTAAAAAGACTTGAAAAATAACCTTCCATCAACTATTTTAATCATACTCATAAGTATCTCAATATTTATTATCTGACAGACAGTGTAAGATAAGAGTATGTTCAACTGGTAGAAAATATCAATCAAGTAAAACCTGTCACACATCATCTGAATAAAATTTATAATTGAGTAAGTTTTTAGTGTCATTTTCTTGAAATCCTCTTCCAGAATAATATATACCTATTTTTGTGGTTGAGAAAAGAGAATTTTCTTTTTTTTCTTCATGCACTGCTTGCACTACAAGTTTCATCAATAAAACACAAAGAATCTGTATTTTTTAGTGGACAATTTCTTTAAATTATCCTGAAAAAAACCTCTCTGTACACAACCAGATTTCTTTGTAAATTTGTATATTTTACCAAAATATAGCCTTACAGAAGACTATGAAGCCCTTCAGTGTCCCATCAAACTGGGTGAATGAGCAACATCTTTGGATAAATGCAATTCAAAGTTATTAAATCGAAGAAAGTAAATAACTGGCATAATGAAAGAGCTACATTGGTGGATGTGTACCACAGAGGAGAAAAGCATCAAAAAGAAAATCACTTTTTAATGTTCAGTGGTCATCAAAGAGACAAAGCAGACACTAAAATGTATAAAAAGTGAACAAACCATAATAGCATTATTGTATTACATTACTGTAACAAAGTAAAATGTAATTAAAAGTGTTTAAAACAGATTTAAGAAGCAGTATGAGAAAAATTACAAAACAATCTGAATACAGAAAAGATAAAATAGGGATCCTCATGAGCCTCTTTTTATCGTCTCATCAGCCAAGAACAAAGACAGAATTTATGAAAAGTAAAGGCAAAATTAAATTTTCTGAAAAAGAAAGAAAAAAGGTAGACTTATTTTGTGAAAGTACAAGACTGAAAATATTTAGGAAAATATGCAAAAGAAACCAATCTTGAACTATAGATACATACATTCCATATCTATATCTATCTATCTATCTGTATCTGCATTATTCATATACTACATATAAAAAATTTAACTAGTCTGGTTTGGAAAGATATTGTCCCTGTTGAAAATCAGTACTACCAGTTGTGAGTTTTGTTTCTTTTTCACCGGAGTAACTAGTACTGGGAGCTGGCACAGACAAGGCATGGTATGAGTGACTACTGAAAATCTAGTTTTCCAAGACAAAGGAGGTAAAAATGAAACTATTTTTCTGTACATCTTATTCAGCCAACCCCTTGATTTAATTCTGATTTTGAACTTTTATTTATTCGTATGGCAATTATTCATGTGAAGAATTTACTTGCATACCACCCAATTAATACAGCTGGGAAGTCAAAGATAACAGAAAATACAGAAATAGTAGTTTAGGGAAGAAACATGGAATTTACTACATATTCGGAAAAATAGTGTGTATTTTTCTATGCCTTCAGTGTACTGACTTTAAGATTGCACAGAGACAGTGTATGCTAGAACTTACTTTGATCAAATTATATACATATACAGAAATGCACTTAGAAAAAACCCCAAACCCCTCTCTCTTACTCTCTTGGAAAGAAAAGATATTTTCATGACTTTTTTAATCCAGCAAGAAACCTCAGCAACAGAATGCTGAGTAGCTGGGTTGTGAGAATGTGAGCAGCTGCTGTTATTATAACTAAAGGTCTGTCTATGGCTTGAGCCTGAGAGACCACATGTTCGGCTGTCCTCTCATCTTGCCATCCTCACCAATTAACTATTAACATGGAGGGCTGTACACATGCTCTCAGGGGCTCTTTAACAGGCTTCTTGGAGAGTGGAACAACTACACAGCAGGGCTCTGGGAACTGAGTAATGTGGGGTATAAGGAACCCTCAGCAGCTTTGCTCCTCCTAATGACAGTTTTTTCCGTAGTTTAAAGGATAAAGAAGGATACATGAAGTTTAATAATTTCAGAAAAATTAAATGCTCTCATTTGTTCAAGGCTGCTAAGCAAAGATTCTGGGAATAATGTTTCTTTGCTGTTTTTTATTCAATACAGTCTAGCAGTTACTGTAAAACAATTCTGTGAAAATTAAAAAATCAGTTATTTAAAAATCAGACATATTATCAATCTTAAATCCATTCCAATCAATTTATATGGAATTTAAATCACAAACCGAAAAGCAGCCTCCCAGCTGCTAAAATCTTTGTCCTTCAGTTTGCTTCTTAGAGATGCTTCTGGATTTCTCTAAAATATGATCATACTGTTTATCAACGTAATTTATAAAAAAAGATTACAATGAAACTGATTTTACATCCCAATTATGGACAGGTAATTCCAACATGTAAAAAGAAGGGTGCTAGTTTTACATTCACAAATTCTATTAATTACATTAAATTTTACTGTCAATCTTTTTGAAGACAAACTGCCATCTAATGTTTAAAAATAGCTGAGTAAGGAGACGGAGGTTTGCACTGCAAGAGGAATATTCGTACACTTTTGATTGCAATGGTAAAATTAGAAAATCAATTTTCTGTATTTTCTAAGGAGTAAGTGCATCAGGTATCTAGATAAATAACATTTACAGGTATTCAAACACCTTTACAAAATGCAATATACATAAGTAAGTGGTATGTACTTTCCTGATATAGGATTTAATCTAATGATAAATTCATCTACTATGAAAACACTTTGAATAATAAGAGGTTTTATGCAGTACTTTTTTTACTATAGTGAAATCAAATTAATATGTAAAATTATAGATTCTCTAGTTATTGTGAATAATAATTTTGCTTTTTTAAGTTACATTACCACTTTCAGATAAAAAATAAACCAAAAACAAAAACCCCTCAAACCTTATTGACATTTTTCTTTTTTTAGTAAAAACACTTATTTCCAGAAGATATATTTAAGTGTCCATATACTATCAGGATAGGTGCTATTAGCAGGTCCTGATTTTGCAGTTGGGAAAATTACTCGGATAATGTAACTGGTTTGCTCCTGGTGCCAGTAAATGGGGATATTAGAATTAAAGCGGAAACCTGTATCTTTCAATTCCTGGCTTTAAAACAAGACTGCACATCATCATAAGGAGCATGACAGATGAATACACTGGACTGAAAATGTCTTGTAGGCAAAAAAAAAAAAGGGAGATTACCAGAATTCTCTTTAATTTTCTACAGTTTCTGAAATTTTGCATAACTATCTAAGACAGTTTTATGCTTAGGTCTGTACAGATGTTGCAGCATGCTGTCCCACAAAAGTATATAAACACTACAGCAAAGTCACATTTCAACAGCCCTTTGAACAAAAAGTTCCCAAAATGTCCAAAATTGCATTTATTTTCTTACCATAAACTTCCCATTCTTGCTAGCTGATGTGTCAGCTATGAAATATAGCAAAGAGAGAATTCCTACCTCAATAAGGTGAGCAGGTATGGTAATGATACAGGCTGACAAAGACTTTCTGAGGAGGCCACGGAGAACATACAGGAATTTTGTAAGGCTATGAATATCTTCAGGAGTATCACTGCAACAAATATCATCACCCCACAACAAAGAGCCCAGACTCTGAATTCCTATCCGCAAAATATTCTTTTGTTTTTTCTATTGGGAAAAAAAAAACAAACAAAAGAAGCCACTTCTGATTTTTTTTTACACACTAAGAGGAAAATTTCATGTAATGTATTTAAAAAATACAATGCATAGAATTCATATCCGTAATAGCAACACAGTTTATGTAATCATAGCTTAATCTCAGATTATATTATAAAAATTACAAATGGAATGGCATTTTATTCACTGACTGGTTATCATACTATGCCAGCTAAGCAAATACAAGTGTAAGATTCAGAAATACCAAACTACTAATCAGCATATTTTAACCTGCTAAATGTCAGTATATTCCGACACAAAATCCAATACTACTGTGATTTTTCATGTCCTTTCTCTCCTCCCTAGAAAACATGCTAAAGAATCTTTTCTCCCAGTTCTAAACTGGTCTGCTGGAAAGGCCTGAGATAAATCAAAACACAACTTTTCTCTCTATTTTCAACTTTCCACTGTGTTACTTTCACAACCTGATTATTCGTCTGGCTTCAGTTTCACTTCTGCTACTTCTAAAGGAACAAGGTCAGTGGTCTATCTCACCAGAGTATGCCCCTTTCACTATTTTAGATGACTTTAAGTATCATCTATATTCCTGTTAATTACTTCCAACTACTGAAGGAAGGTTTACCCACAGCTATGGAGAAACTGAGTCTGATGCTGATGTCTGAGACATCGGCAGATTGTCTCTTAAGGACCACACCTTTCTGAAAGTCCTTGACATAAGTGTGGATCTACTTTGTTAGCTACTGGGTACTAGAATCTAAGCTGTTTTGACATGTAAAATCCTAAACAGCCACTTGTGTTACCTGCCTAAGACACTTTGCTGCCCTGCAGTAGGCAGAAGAGCAGCCAACAGACGCAGAGATCCCTTTTCTGAAGGGGCAGATTATGAAACCAGAGTTATAATTTGTTTATGCAAAATAAATGCCATCTCTCATTTCAGATGATGACACATCCACTTCTGCTTATTTGATGTGACCTTTCCTGGTGATCTTTGAGAAGGATTTTAGGTATATTTGCTATCAAAGGATGAGACACCCTTGTTGAAAGACTTCCTGTACAAGATGATCAAAAATACATTTCTAGAATTCAGGGTTCATAATTAAAGGCTTTTTAAAATTTTATAAAATACATACACACACATATATGTAAATACTAGTTTTGATAAATAAAAGCTTCCATGTACTTTCATTACAGTGAAGTCCCTTGATAAATTGTAGATGTTCATCTCCACCAGCTGGAATGAACAGTAACTCTTAAGCACAAAATACTGCACAGCTGCTCTGGACATCCAGAGGAAAGATTTGGACAAGACAAGAGGCTACTCTTACAAATACTTCCTTTTCCATAGTGGGTAGACAGAGCTTGAGTTGTGAAACACAGCTACTACCACATGGCTGTACACCCATCCCACTCTCATGGCGTACACAGTGAGCTGATCTGCCAATTCGCTCACAATCTTTGTGAAAGCAATATATATTTTAACTCTGGTGGACTCCTTACTCTTGGGCTTCGCAGGCTTTACTTAGGTAAAGTTAACTTTTTACACTACCATATGAAGACCAGGAAAACAGCACAGGATAATATGACACAATTTGACTTCTCTGTATGGTATTTGTTAGGCTTGGATGCTCAGAGTTGTAAAAAGAATAGGGAAAATATAAGCTAGACCAGTATTCTTTAGTGACTTTTAATCAGGGCAGATTCACACATTTCTTGATGTGTGTTTAAACCATAGTACAGTATCAGGCATTTAAGAAAACAGCTTTATTCAGTTATAATTGATATTGACCATGCAGAGAAAGTGTTCTGGGATTTCAGAATTTCAGAGCAAACATACATAAGTCTTGCAGAAACTTTTTAATGAGAAAAATGTTTTTTCTTAAGGACATACATTACAACACCCAAAGTATCAGTTCTCTTACTGGACAAAGGATAAGAGATGCTTGTTTCACAATATTAAATTGTAAAAATTGTAAAAGACATAGCTATTCAAACACCAGATATCGGATGTATTTATTTTGGCCAGTAACAGAATTTCTACTGGTATAACTGTCAGGCCCAATGGCTTATTCCATAACTGAAATATAAGAAAAGCCCAAGTCTAATATTCTATAACAATAAATCTATGGTAAACAGTAGGATAACTTTTTTTTAGATTTGCCACTAGATCTTTTTACTGCCATTAGCTTGGAAATTTGGATTTTTGTTGTTTGTTGTTTTTTGTTTTTTTAACCTTTTTCATGTAATTTTTGTAAGAATGTTTGCTTTGGCAGCAAGAATTCTGATTATGAAGAATTAAAAAACCCAACTCCAAGTGAACAAAAAAACAGTCTCCTCCCAGCTTTATCATTCAAAGTCACCCAACTTGAGCTTCAAAGCATACCAAAGAAATGTTAAGGACATAGAGTTGCCTAGGAAAGTTCTGTTGTCATACATGAAAACCCCTAAATATACTCAAACAAGTGCTCTCCTGTATGACTTCAAACTGTGCTCAATTTATGAAGAATTAAAACTAATGATCAGCAGCAAAGAGTTACTAGGAGCTTTTAGAAAGGATGTAAAACTGATGCTCGTATTTTTAGGTTAGTCATTCAAACCACACATTTCCAGACAGATCTTGGCTGTGTGAACAAACAAGTCAGTACTTTGGTTAACTTCAACCAAACTTTTCTGTAGCCTAATACCTGTAAACAGTACCTATTGTCCAAAGGCCCTCAAAGTCATGCAGGATAGTTAAGAAATAAAAATCTACAATGGCAAACAGCAGACAGTTGTATAAAACTAACATTAACTCATATTGCTAGGTTCCAGAGATGCCTATTTTTATCAGTGGTCTACTAAGCCTCTAATAGCAGTTTTCACTAATTTTCCTAATTGTGTCAAACCTCTGAGAACTGGGGTGAGCCACCTTCTGCTCACTTTTCCTCAGGCCCCTCTCCAAATACTGGTCAAAAGTAGTAGGAAGTCTGAGTATCATAGGCCTACTAGCGCGAAATTAGCCAAAAATATCTGAAAACTTTACTAGTCAGGTTAAACTTTTCATAGGAATCCTAATCCAAGAAGCAACACATTTCTAGACCTCCACAATCTAGAGATACTGGAAGGATTACACTTCACAAGAAAATGAAGCTTTAATGGCATCAGCTTTTGTCAATCATAGACAGCGATTAATGGATTTTAAAAGGTCCATTAAAGTCAGTAAATAAATTTCTTGAAAATTCAGTACGTTTTGCTACATGTTGGCCTTTGCAGTTTTCTCTGAACTTCATGAAAGCCACTGCAGCAGGACCCACCCAAAAGGAAGATCACTGTTTGGGGGTGAGAAGAGCATATATGAATAAACTTCTCAAAAGCTTGGACAGGACTCAGGTCCAGAAGAGTACAGGCTGGTCCTTACTCTACAGTCTTCCTATCTGGCTACTTAAAAAGTACTTCTGAATGTTCAGTAAGTAGAGAGGTGAACTTCTCAGATTTAGAAGATAAAAAGATCCAAGGTATGTTCTGGGCCACAACAACATTTAACTCTGGATGTATTTTTAAGAAGTATCATATTCTGCTTCTAAATGTATGAAATTTGAGTGTACAAAGAAAGATGACGCATGGGGAAAAAAGGTATCTTACAAGAAAGTAATAGAAACCACTCTAGGAAATCATATGCATATGCAAAATGTAAATATCATATGCATTGAAAAATTATATGCATTGAAAATGCATATTCATTCTCTTGAAACAATGAGGTGAGCACTAATGGTTTTCTAGATGGATAAACTGGCCTGAAAAGGGACTCTTTTTCTACTTTTTAAAACTACAGCTCAGAATCTTATATACGTAATTTAGTGAACATATACTTTCAAATTGATCAGTATTAAATTGATCAGTACTGCTCTTGCTTTATTGACACTTGTAAGACATTTTTAAACAATGAATAACAGCTACAGAAAATAGCTATCCAGGATGGTTTTGCTTTCAAGCAAAAAACCAAAAAATACTGGCTCTGACCAGCCTTCATTTTGTTTTACTTGTAAAAAAAAAATTCAGGGATAGACAAAGAAAAATAAGAAACACTAGCCTAATCTCTTCAGTATGTGGTGGTTTGCAGGCTGAAGGTTGGCAGGGTGTTTGTTTCACTCAGTACTGCTCTTTGCAGCTCTCAGACAGGACCTGTCACTCTGCAGGAGAAGCATCTCTGCAGGCGGAGTCGTATGGAATGACATACCTGTTGCCATGGCTACCACAGCACGGGGGGGGGAGAGGTGTCTGTCAGGGACTAATTTACTTCTCCAGACTGGCACTGCCACCAAAGCAAAGGCAGGCTCTCCCATAAAGCTCAGCAGAGACTAAACACTGAGCACCAAAAACCTGAATTTACATACAAGTGTTCTGTGCAGGTAATGTTTCTAAAACATACTGTTAGACACAAAAACATCCATTCCAACATTATCTTCCCCATAAAAATTATTTCTAAGATATTCAACTATAGTGCACAGTGAGGGTCTCCCACACCTATACTTCCAAACTTTATTATAGTAACATTGGTATTGTACAGTAAAGACGATTTACCTGTCAATTAAGCAGCAAGATATATAATTTATTATTTTATTCCCATTAACTCCAAAGAATTTGCATATTACTGAATATGACAAAGAATAATAGATAGGGCTCTGCTCAAACTAAAAAAAGGGCTTTCAGCCTATGTTGTTACATTTAAAATGTTTTTTATTACCCACAGTATGATTTATGAAGAGTACAGATATTATTAGAAGTCTGGTAAGCCGTTTTGATTTGTAAGTTGAAGTAGCATTCTTATTTCTTTACTTGTGTTTCAATGCTTGCTACATAAAGATGCATGCCCTTTAATTCATTAAAATATTCACTCCACTCCAGTTAAAATAACATTGAAAAGAACTGAAAGTTTAAGATTAAATGTTGAATCTCAACAGTCTTGAACATATTATTGCTAAAGCTGTAGTCTGAAAAAAAATTACTGTAGGGGAAAATGTGTTTTGCTTAACTAGATTATACTTGGCAATCCATTTATTAGTTAATTGCACAGAATATGCATTTTACTAATGTTAACTTACAGTTCTTCCTCGCATGGTCTCGCATCTGTAACAGGTAACAACTCCCAAAGCATATTAAAATATGAAGCATACACTATATTTACTTTGCTTCTTTACTCTTGCAATCCTTAGAAACAGTTTATTCTTTGTTATTTTGTCCAAGACCTTATGTGCCACCCTTGAAAATTCAGAAAACTACATTAATTACAGGATTACAGAATTACAGAAGAGTACAATGGTCTTCAGTACCTGGGGATCAGAGCCATCAAACCCTTCCTGGTAAATGACCCTCTGAATGGACAGAAGCAGCCTTCCATAAGCACTGTTCATATTACTGTTGGTAAGAAGAAATAGTTTAGTAACGCATTTTAATACTTTTCTACATGTTTCTAACAGCTGTATTAAAATAAATACAAGCAGATGTAGCACTCAGTCTGAAAGCATAATACAGAAAAAAAGTGTCACAGAAGAAAAAAAACTAACCCTCTTAGAATAAAGTTGACATTATAAGCAGTTGTGATTGTTTCATGATAAGTAGTCCAGTGCTCAGACATTTAGTGAAAGCTAAAATCTCTAGGGATTAAGATAACTTAATTACATCAGGCTTATTTCCATCTAGAAGATTAATGTATCAACTTAAAGTAGAAAGCATCATAGCACAGCACCAATCTTTAACTGACAAGGACCTACCCTACCGTTATTCCAAGGAACAGCTGACTTCCTATTACTGAAAAAATTCATACAGACAGCTGCTACAACAATCAAGATCAAAAAAAAACCCAAACAAAACAAAAAAAACAGAAAGAGACAACACTTCCTAAATTCAAAAGTTCATGCAGTTAATTTACTTTATCAGGAGAGTAAGACATATTTTACTATGGTTCCATTTTGTATCCACACACTACAGGTGTTATCATGACAGCTGAATTGTGAGGTAGAATTTATTTTATGTATTATTTAGAAAATACAGCATAAATAAAGCAAACGAGTAGCTAAAAATGGATTTAAGCAGACTTAAAACCAAATGAAAGTTCAGCAAGTTGTCTTGTCAAAATCTTAGAAGGTTCAGTTCCTTGACAACCATCCCAGCCATGCTCTCCAGTCCACAGGCTGATACATACAAAGTACAGAAAGATCTAACCTTTACTTAAAAAAAAGAAGCCAGTTGTTCACTTTTGAAAGAGACATACTATTTTGTTAAATCCCATAGAGAGTACTGGCTTGTATGTCTGTACTTGATGGAGGTTTCTCACCGCAGCTGAGAGTTTAAGCCCTTCTACCTTTTCTAGAATCACCATTTCCTTGTAGGCTCATTAATTACCAGAGGGTTGTGGACTCAAACCTTCTTCTGTACTGCTTGGGAAATATGACAAGTTATTTTGAAAATTTTGTCACTAAAAATACTTTTATTTGCTCCAATCATTTTATATGTCGGGTCTGATGACAGCCTGGGTGGGAATTGACCTTGAAAGATCATCTCATCCAAACATTAATGAAACTATTCCTGCTACTTTAGTAGAGCCAAATATTATTCAAATGTATTTTACTAATGAACACCTAAATAAACCCAAATAAACTGCTTTCATGCTTTTGCACAGGAGGGAAGACAGCTTTTCTTAGAAGCACTTCAGAGTTACAAACGTCTGACTTTTACACCATAGCTTTAACTCAAAATTCTACATCTCCTTCAAGTAGCAATCCAAACTCAATCCCCCCAAATGATATATTTAAGTTACAAGCATTTACAATCAAATAAGCCATACAGTCTTAATAAAGTTCTGAAACACTTAATGTTATAAAACATTATATAACTTGATGTATATAAATTATATAACTTACATAACATACAAATTCAAGTTTTGAAATACTTAATGTTATAAAACATATATAACAATGTTATAAAACATTAAGATTACCCTTCTCAGATATAAAGAAAAGGGAGAATCTTCAAATTAAACTGCATTTATTTGGTTTCAGATTTAGCAGCCTATAAGGCTACTGGTTAAACTGACATACCTTAATAATTTAACTCTCTGTGAAATTCACAGCTGAAAATAACTGGCAATACATAATCTCAACATGACATTTAACCTGTAAAGCATCTCAAAGAGGAAAGAAAGAGTAAACTTTTTCTTATGAAGTCAACTACTTTCATAGTGTTTAGTTGCAAAAGGGATGTCTGCTAAATGTTATACCTGTACAGTCTTGCAGGTGTCACTTGACAGGGCTGGTGGTGGCAAAGAGGGCTTTAGCCTCCAAACTAGCCAAAGTGTCCTCTCTCTCCATGTCTTTGCACTATTCCAACAAACACACAATCCTTGTTGCTTATGGACTGCTGTGATTTCTTCCTGCTTTTGCCAGAGCTGGAGAGAATCTGCAACACTACACGATAACCAGAAGAATTTGTGTACCCTTTTGGATACTCCTTTATACTTTTGGAAAAAATAGAAGCCGCTGTTCGCCACCATTAGAAAGGAGTCTGCAACTGTCTTTTAGCCACAGCTAGGAACACAGTATGTGTAATATGAAAAGATGACTGTGGTCTTTGTCACCACAAACTACCATTTTCAAGTTTGTGTACCTACCAGTTCTTTTGCTTATGAGTGCTATGCTATCTATAGAGATGCCAGAGAATATACTGCAATCACAATACTTTTCAATTCTTGATTTATTATTAACTTGCTTTTAAAAGTTAATGGATAAAAGAATAAAATACCAGAATTAAAGTGTTCCAAAATTAAAACAAACTCCATACTTGGCAGCATTCAAGCCAGGCTGGACAGAGCATTGGTTGACATGATCTAGTGTGAAGCAACCCTGCCCATGGGCAGGGGGGTTGGAACTAGATGATCTTAAGGTCCTTTGTAACCCAAACTATCCTACGATTCTATGATTCTGTCTTCAATTAATCCATCCACGAAAGATTTGCAGCAAAGAAAGAATTAAAGAAAATAATGTAACGAATATAATTTTTTTAAAAATGTATAAATATGTGCTTATTTACTTCTTGCTAAAGTATTAATGGTTTAATTGAATTTGAAGCATGCAATGTAAACAAGGACATGAAAAATATTATGGAAACACTATTTAAAAAACCAAGTTCCATTACCCTTCTGGCAGTGTTTGTTATAATATCTAAAGAAGGAAATAAAGATATTTCTTATTTTCTGATTTCTAAACTTTTTTTGGCTTTGTTACTAAACACCATTTAATTCTGATAATGAGTTTAAACAATTCCTTCTCTACTTTTTTCTTTTTGTTTAGCAATTCAGCAATAGATAAAGCAGGAGCCGCAAGAAGGTATCCCAGTTACAACAGAGCGTCTGCATTCTCTGTTGATAGTTTCTCAGCAGTTAACAAAGGTTAGGTTATCAAGGGTATGACAAATAGCTTTATTATGTATAAGGAGACCCCATTAGGGAAGACAGGTGAACCTGTTCTATCTAAACTTATCAGTAAATCTAGACTCTAGATAAATCTATTCTTTTTCAAAAGCATATAATTCTTAGGGTAAAATTTAGGAGTATTACTGAAAAGCTGCTGCTTAATTATTTTAGTTCCCTTGATTATCAAACTTTTCTTCTGGTAACTGCAACTGAATGAGGAGGACAGAAGTAGAGAAGTAGAAAGGAAGTCTTTTCTGCGATGTACAGATATACCATAACGGATATGTCTGCCTTGCTGTTACGTACCAGCTTTAGCAATGCAACAAGGACACCAGAATGTCCTAGCAACAACAACTGGAAAACAGCTGCTGTAAGCCCCACAACCCTGTTGACACGGCCTTAGCAGTAGAGCAGGACATAGCGCCCCTTCCCTAACATAAAAAATATGGAGATAAGAAAGACATCTATCCTTCTTTTGGCACCAAACACCCAGTCCCATTTACTACTTCCTTTAGAATAGATTTCTCAATCTGTTTTCACTTAATGTTTATCATGGGGCAATGAACTTCTAACCATCTTGAGCGATTAGCCAAAACGGGACCCTGTAATCTAATTTACCCATCAGGTACCAGAACTGCAGTAAGATCAACCACAGTACTCCACACCTCCCCCCATAAAAAAGCAGATACACACACACTTGCAAAAACACAGGGAAGAGAAGAAAGACTGGTCCAAACTTTAAGGTGAACCAATGATGTACATAACCTCCAAATCTGTCTTTAATTGCAAAGTAAAAGGCCACTCAATAACTTTGTTCTGTTGAATCAGCCAAAGAATCCACTTTCTTTGCAAGACCAAAAAGAAGCCAAGTGCTTGTGTGGATAGGAAGAGAAGGACACATACATGATTTCTAAAAGGGCCAAGAGTCCAAATAAAGCCTCCCCATCTCTGATCCAGTAATGGAAGCACTGTAATTATCTTGCCTATTAAAAGATGCAGCATTGTTTTTCCAAGGACTGTAAAATATATGTTCACTATAGTCACTGCTTCTGTCAGAAGAGTATAAGCTATACAGAAAACATGGTACATTACTTTTCTTGTGTATTTTCTGCTTTAACTGTATAATTTTATTTTGGAATTATTTATTAACCCTTTGAATAATTAAACTGAAAAAAAACAAACAAACAACCCCAAACAATTTTTAGAGATTTTCTCTATTTCAACTATTTCTTGTAACATTTTTTTTAGTCCCTTCCAGGTTATCAGTACTTTTTTGAGGTACTGTCAGTCTAATAGATTACAGGGATTTTGTAATGCTACATAGGTTAACAGCATTATGCAACCAAGTGTTTTCTGGGCTATGCATCTAAGACCCTCAGTACGAGAAGCTTATGTTTAGCAAATTATATCCTCTAAGTGGAGACATCCTAATTAGCCATGTTCACGCTCCTAGCCCACTGTTAACACACATCAAAAAAGGTTAGCTCAAGCTCTCAGTGGGACTTTCAGGCAGTCAAAGATGAGGTCTAGTACAAACTGTTAAATTCTATTGGAAGAGTCAACTGTGACTATCATATTGTTTCAAAATCATTGTCTAGTTAATCAATAAAACAGAAATTTTTACTATTTATGATATATTGAAGTTAGCTTTACATGCCGGGAGCACTGTATTGATCTTCCAAGCACTAATGCCTACACAGTAATAATATCCTTTCCCTCCCTTTTTACAAGCTTTTAGGTTAAATCCACCTGACAGGATTGTTAACTTCTTTTCATTCCTCAAGAAAAGAATGCTTCCTTCAGAATTTCATCACAATATTTGTTAAAAATACAGTAGAAACCTAATACAAAAGCATAAACATTTTCAAAGCACTGAGATAACTGGTAACATTCACACTTAGTATTGGATTTAACAGTGTTGACTAATGTGTGTTAAAGAATCACTGAAGATAGGGATGAAAAGGACCTCAAGAGGTCTGACAGATTATTTACCTAACTTATCCTTAGAAATTTTCAGTGATGGAGATTCTGTAACACCCCCAACCTATGTCTGCAAGATAACTTCTTCTCATGTTAATCATGAGAAAAATATCTCATGCTAATTATTTGAAAAATATCTTCTTATTTCCAGCCTGTATTTCTATCCCTACTGTTTACTGTAGCCCATGACTATTTGTCCTCCCTGCAGACAACAGAGTAACTACCCTCTGTATGTCAATTTTTAATGTCAGTTTTCAAGATTCTGCTTAGAATTGTCTAAGAATTTCCATTCTTCTGTCATGGGCCATACATCCCAGTTCTAGATGTACACCTGTCCTTACAACCTTCTCTTACTAATTCCAGAGTTTTCTTGAAGATTGCTATCAAAACTGGAAAGCCTTATTATGGCTGAGCAGAACTATTTTGCATGTCTTCCACATTAAATTCCAGTTTTAGCACTACCATGCTTTTCAGATTATGCTTTTTGGTTGCATTAATCACACAACACTGGTAATACATTTTGAAGATACTTTCAGCGTGCTCAAAAATCTTCACACACACAGTGTGGTAAAAATCAACCACAACACAGCATACCATTTCCAGGAATCAGCCCTATACACCGGGATCCATAAAACTAGGTACTATATAAATTAAGTGACTGGGCTGAACAAAGAGATCGCTTGCCCATATTCGATGTTTGACTTGAACTGAAATGTCTCCAAGAAATATATACTGGATGCGTGTGCTATAGGCTATTATGTGGCTTTGCTTCCGTCACTCATTTTCTCTTATCTTCCTTAATTCATTACTGATAGGCATAAAACATAATAAGTTTTCATTCAGAGAAGAGTTTATGATTTCCTCTGGAATTAGGGGTGTTGTGTAAGACATCATTAGCGATTTTAATCTATTCACAGTATATTTTCCTTAGGTGAAGCTGTAGGATGTAAGCAGTAAAAGTCACATAATTAACTAATGTGATATAGCATCCTAAACTATGTAGGTCAAAGACAGCCTGTCTTCTTAGCCCTAAAAACTGTATGGATATATTCCTAAAACTGATAGCCATATGACACACACATCTCTGAAAGCTGATGGGGTATGGGGTTCAGGCAGTAGTTCACAGAGAGAGTAGTAGTTTTCCCCAGTCCTCACACTCAGCTGTCAGTAGGGCTGGATGGCACATGTAGCTAGGCTGTCCTAGTAATGTCTGCCTTAATTGTCCCTGCCAACTTGCTTCCTCCCTCAGCTAAGGAGTCAGTATACTGAGCTGTCGCTATGCCACGGCAGCTTTGCTGCCAGTTGTGGCATTTAGGACTGACGTAAGAACCACAGCTGAACTGCTTGTGAGCCATGCATGACTACAAGACTTTTCACAGCAAGTGTAGATGCAAAAATATCCTTTACTACTAATATGCAGGCATGTGGTATTACAACTTACCATGTTTTCACTGTAGGCTGTAAAGACAATTCTTCAGGAAGGTAAAAACTGTGCCATTTTATTGACTGAAACAGTTCTGGAGACATTGTTTTGGATATATCATAATAATGACCAAACTTAGTAGATGTTGTTGGGCTGGCCTGTGGAAACAACAATACTGATTACAATAACCTATTAAATTATTATCTGTCAAAAGAAAGTAATTAACTAGCAATACATTTGAAAGAAACATCTGGGGTTTTCCCCACTCTTTTTTTCCTATTCTTCAAGTAGAACAACATTATAATATTTACTACCAAGTTTTGGTACCCCTGTTGACAGATGTGATTTTTTCACAGAGAATTCAACACTTACTGTTGCAAGTTGCATCACAAAGGTGGAGTCAGATTCTTAGATATGTATTTTTGCACATGTTCTAGACCCATGATCACAAACTTCAAAAGGCCAGATAATATGGAATATGCAGACCAGGATGTGTTCCACCTATCTGATTTTTCAGTATCTAGGAATGTCATGTTGGTACAGAAACATTTTCAGTTGACTTTGGAAATATTTCACTTTGTTTATTTATGAGAAAGAAGAAAAAATTACCATTGCATCTTCACAGGACTGCTTTTAATAAAAAACTCTAAAAAAGAGGGAATAGTTAAAAACTACTTTTAATGTCTTGATTGGTTGAGCATTACACAGACATTACATACAATAACCATGGTTTACTGTAATCAAACTTTATGAGGTCTCAACTTTGGGTATATAAAACATCATAAACCCCCTAAATTTAATATGTATCATAGAAGGAATTACACATTTTAATATGCTTTGCTAATAAATAGAGGGAAAGAATGCATATTTTTGTTCCACATTAGTGGAGTTCAGCACACAAACTGCAACATTATTTGAGTCAAACATGTAATGTTAACATCCCCTAGATTGTTATAATATGCAGTAGTACATAGTACATTGAAGTTGTCTGCTATAGGAATTGAACAGGTTTTGCTCTTCATGTAGCAATCCATTTTCTTCATCTTTTCTGTCCTTCAAAGCTATCCTGGAATGAACAGTCAAGCAGAGTAAAGCTGAGAGGCAAATGAGGAACTTCAAGGGAAGGAAAACACTTGGCACAAATGTAAACCACTTTATAGTATTTTTTTAATGAACACACTGTAAAGGAGTAACAGATTATCAAAACAATAGTGAAATTGATCTTTAGGTTATAGCACAAACACCACTGTGCTCTGGATCAGATTCTCTCATCAACTGTTTTAACTCTTTTGAGGAAAAAGAAAGGTCATTTAGAATAACCAAATAAGTTTTATAATACAAATATCAACCAAAACCACGGCATTTCTACTTGGCAGGATGCCAAGACTGAGAAAGGTGCTGAATCCTGGACTTTTAACAGCAGACCACCAATTAGTTTATTTACAGGACAACTACCCTAGGCCTGGACTGCAGGAATATGCAAAAATATTTTAAAGTCATTTTTCTATCTCCTAACTCCAAGACTTACTGTGAAGCTGAATTCCTTTTAAAATCCAAGAGCCACCTCACTTATTAAATGATAAAGTATTAAAACAGATGAAGTATCTCAGTGGTTGTGTAAGAGAACAGGTGAGAGAGATATTTAAGGATGCTGATGCTGTAGAACAGAATGCTTTTGAAAGGTTGTTTTGAAGAGAAGTTTGGATTGGTAGGTAAAATGAAATATTATTTTGTTTGTACTTAAAAGCACGGACTTCCTTTCGAAAAGTGATCAGAAATACCCTCAGTAAATAAAGTTTTTCAATAGGTTCTGTAACAATTTAGAACATTCTATAAAAGGATTTTTCTTTTGAGCAGACCAATATATATACATTTTATCCACTATTTGAAAGTTAAGCAGGGTTGTGTGTGTATGCAACGAATTTCTTTGGAACAACTTCTGCTCCAATCTCCACACTTGCTATTCTTGCTATGTATAGGAATGGCAATAGGTATACTGAATTATTACAGTAATGGGATCTAAGTATTTTTTTGTATATTGAGCAACAAATTATTCCGTTTCAACTCCAATTATTGAAGAAAGCTTGTGGTTTTCATAAACCTTGGTCTTGCTAATAAAGTAAGTACTATAACAGTAAAAAAAAAAAATACAGACATGCCAGACATGGCCATGTATTTATAGTTAGCTTTCTGAAATCAATCATGCCATTTATTTCCACAATTTTGTTTCATGCTTCAGCTTACGAAAACCTGCTAAGATTAATTAGAATAATTTGATTTGGAGCATATACTTTGAAATTATTTGATTAATAGGTAGTAGGCCTGATCAGTTATCAAAGATTATAAACAGCAACAACAATACAATCTTTCCTACAAAACCAATAGAATAACCAAACTAAACCCAAACTTTTCACTAAAATACATAATTAGTTTCTAATTAAAAAAAAAACCACAAAATTGTTCATGTATATCTAGTCATAAGAGGCAGATCAGTTTTCTCAAAAAAAATATAAGAAACCCACATTCTCTAAGTCAGTGCTCCGATTTATCAGTAACTGATTTTTAAAGAAGGAAGCCCAACAAAATGCAACAATCTATCAAACCCTAAATATTTTTAACATAAAATGTAACTTTATTTAAAATGAGGATTCTGAAAGCAATTTAAACAGGGGCTGTTCTTTGGCCTATAATCTATTCTTTATCCGGATTACAGATCAGAATGTTTTTACTGCAATCTCTGCCAGAGCTCATCTTTTTACTGTGTACTTCCAAGCCCCCTTAATGTTTTAGAAAGGCCTTGACTAACTGAACTTTGATCTGATGTCTTCATTGAGAAAAGCTCCAGGTTGCCCATTTCAGATGCAAATCCTTACTGAGACCCAATAGAGTTTAGTAAAGACAGCAAAAAAGAAGAAACAAGAAGTTTCCAGGATCCTCTTTGAGAATCCTGAGGCACATTGGTGTCCTTAATCCACCCTGCTGCATGGATTAAGGTAGGTGATAACCTCTCTTGATTCAAAAGAATAAGCACAGTGCCTACAAACTGGGTGGAGACTAGGATTTGTCTATAATAAAACACCATGCAATAAAAGCTCGGTCTATGTCAGAAGCCTGTGAATAGGCCTCAATGTACTGCATTCCCAGGCTTAGCGGGGAAGCTTGCAAAAAGCCTACCTGAATCAAGTAAGCATGAATAATCTGCCTTAGCAGAATGACCATGGAGAGTGTGAAGCAGAGACTTTCCACTCCTCTAAGTTTGATCTGATAAATTTATTAGTGGATTGGAGGCTCAAGCCTGTTCTTTCCTACTTTGCACAAGGAGAAATACACTAAACTGTCAGTGAGCAGAGCATGCTTTTATACTACCGTCTGCTGTTAATGTTTCTAATTGCAATACTAATGTGCTAGAAATCTCAGATTTGGGATGAATCAAGGCAGAAAATTGATTTCATGCTGTGACAGTTTATATATTGCCCCAAGAACATAAGCAGTTCATTCAAAAAAAAAAAAAAAGAAAAAAAAAAAAAAGAAAAACCCCACAACTGTCTTGCATTGCAAAATAGGCTGTCCATATACTCAAAAGTTTAAACAAAATTAACCTCTGATACAGATGAAAGTAACAAACTGGCAAAGGCACATCAAGCACATGTTACTCTGAAAAATTTCTTCTCTATCTTCTGTCTTTTTCTGATGTACAAGGTATATGCAACATGTAAGGAGCAACTGTGATAGTCATTAAGAGTACCAATATAAATACCATGCAGAAATAAGGTCTAATAAATGGGAAGGGAACATGTGAACTATTAATGAAAATCTCTTTTATTACTTAGAAATAAAAAATAAATTAAGGACTAAAAAAACCACAAAACCAGCTTTTACTCAGCATTCTTAACTTCATGTAAAGGCAGATAGTGGATGGAAAAGTTTCCTGCTAACTAGAGTTCTAGTTAAAGCAAAGCTATTTTCTCTCTTTCATACTTGAAATTATTTGACAGCAGTTTTTCAGAATGTACTGGTTTCTCATTTCAACCACTTTGGAAAATACACCTTGAAAATTAATTCAATGTTTTGTTTTGTTTCTGGGCTTTTTTTTTTTCAGCAAAAGAATATTTAAAGAATAAATCACAGCTGAAGTTGTTAATTAAATGATACGGCTAAGTGTATCAAACATCTAGGGTGCTGCAAGGCAACATGACATTTTTCCTCAATGGTGTATATTCACCAATCAAATTTAGCACAGCACCAACAACGTAAATAAATCATAAAAAATAGCAAATAAAATGTTGAAAAATATAAATTTCAAACCTATTTTTCAGTTATCAGAATATCCTGAGGAGTTTTAGGTCTAGATGGCTTTAGACCGCCATTTGCAAGTTTTCATTTTTAAAATAAATTTAACATATACATTAAAAATGTTGTATCTCAGCTATTCAGATTGATCGGTATCCATGACTATTCAGAAAGCAACCATGGTAACAAGGGAAATACCCCACAAAAGATTTTATTCTATCTTGCATAATCAAATTTCAGTAACTGAGGATAAGTACATTATGTATTATAGTGAAATATTGTATTAGTGAAAGTGATTACTTCTATGAAGTTATAGAAGATGACTACATATCTACCTGGATTATTTATGTTTTGCTATTTTGTTAGGACATCAGAACACTATTTGTGACCAATATGCAATCAGTTCAATACCAGTGTACCAGAAATTCTGCTAGATTTTAAAAAGGACAAATTATTTTTGGGATGGTTCAGAGTGGCAAAGCCAGCTCCACAATAATAAAATTGATGAGATTATATGGTTACCCTGGAGGCTGTTTGATTTGGTATGTCACCATATATAAGTCTTTTCTGACACAACTATATAACCGTGTCTGGGCAATTTCACAGAAAACCAAACACGCCAAGCCTTGTAAGATCATTTTGTCACATTCCAATTATGTTTTTAAGACTAAGACTGAACTTACTAGGCAGGTATGACTACATCTAAACCAGAATTTATAAATGTAAGCTACAATGCAAGGGGAAAATAAGCTTTTTGTTCTAGATCATCAGAAATGCTATAATTTTGTTATGGGTTGATTGTGCCATTGGATTAAGTAAGAAAGTCACCAACCTCTGGAGGTATATTATTCACAAAACACTAACAACTGCAAACTCTGAAAGACTGATCATTGGGCTTGTTTCTTGTACTCTCCCTGCACAGTGATTAGTTTCTAGTGACAGTGATGCTGATATAATCTCAAGTGCTTACTTCTGCTATGCACATGGATAAGCAGGACAACAGCTTGCTTTCACACCAGTACTTTCACCACAGAGATCTAGTAAGTACTGCTGATTAAACCTACTTAAGCAATTTGTGTACAACTAAATTTGGGGAAAGTTTGTAAGTGACCAAATTATTAAAACTTTCACAACAAGCTGTCTCAATTTAATAATACTAATACTATAATACCATAATACTAATGGAAAAATTCCATGGAATGTTAACTTTTTTTTTACTTTTAAGTTACTACTGTCTGCATAAAGTTTTACATTTCCTGCACTCACAAATTCCCTTCTCTCTGTATCTCTAGCAATCAAAACTACTTTGGTATTTGTGGTGTATGATAATTTGCCCTCAGGAGGCAATCCTGTAAAACTGTCTGTTGGCGGTTCTGTTGTGTAGATTATATGGAAAAGCATATGCTCTGCAAATTCATTTTGACTGCAAGAGGAAAAAAACATGAAATACCTATTACCTCAATTTTTGGTAAATTTTGGTAGCGCCAGGCTATTTTCATAGAATCCTGAAAATCTGCAGACTTAACAGCTGTTGCTTCTTCTCCCAATTCATTTCTTTGCTCATCAAGAAAAGGGGCTGGAAGCTCCTGCAGATGGAGAGCAAGAGAGTGTCAGCTGTTGGTAGAAATGGCAGTTCAGATTTTTATTTCTCTCCCCCTAAAAGTTAGATAATATACTTAATATAATGGATAGTCGCAAATTTTTTAACAAAACTTGATTAAAATAGCTGTTCTGAAATACTGCCTCACTACCAAAACTGAGGGTGAAGAAATACATGTAATTATTATGGGGAAACTATGCAACTATAAGAGAATGCAGAATGGAAATACCACACTGAATATGCAACACATTTTGAGCAACATCCACATTCCCTTTTTTTTTCATCTTGCTTTAAAGATTGATCTCCTAAACTATTCTATTTCTGAGAAAAGACAACTTCACTGCATAGTGAATTTAAGCCTATTTTATAATAAGATCACTTTTCTTTGTTAGCTTCTGTAGATCTTTCAACAGCATTCAACAGACCCAACAGCCTACCGACACAGGCTGAAAATAACTGTAACAGGATGGCTTCAATTTTCTCTTCTCCTAGCCATTATGCATGATATCTACTAATGATGGCTTCCTCATGAGCACAAATAAAGGAATGAAAGGAAGGGACAAATATTTAGTACTAGAATGTTTATCAGAAGGATCTAATAGAAACACTTCTGGCTTTAAAAATAAATAAAAATAAAAAAGAACACTGCACACAGGAGAGTGTAATTGTTTTATGAGGACAGAACTGCCGCTTTGATTTAGACCTAGATTAGGAACAATGCTGTATTACACTCTTCTGCTTTCTATCTTTCTTGCATTGCTGAAAAAGTGAACAACACTGGATGCAATCCAAGCACAGTGTTCAGAATTTATGCTCTTTGACTAGAGGAATGAAGTGCTACCAAGTTTTCTGACCCAACTTTATCACCCATCTCTGTAAGCTGGAATGAAAAAGTACTCTTTATCTGCTATAAATAGAGCCAAGATTTATTTGAAAACTAAGTTCATTAAACAAAGACTCTTGAGAGAGAACTGAGATGTAGTCTCAAGGGTTAAAAATATATAGAGCTAGCCGGGATCTCTGTTATAAGGTATGAGGTGTGAAGACATAAAAAGAAAAAAATAAAATCTGAAAACTTCAGAAAAGCAGCTCAATGGAAGTATGGGATACAAATGAAACATAACATAGAGCTGATATGGACCATAAACATCAAATTACAGTCACAGCTTTATGTAGGCAGACACGGTATAAACAGACACACATAGAAATAAGACAACGAAAGTTTTAATCCATTTTGGATTTAATATTACACTAATTCAATATTAAAGAATACAAGAGAGAAAACCTGCGTATAGTCCAGTATGTAATCTTTGGAACAACATGATTTATTTTTGTTTCTTTAGTATAAATTATCATAATATCTACAATTATTGAAAACATTGAGAACAAATGTTTCTAATTTCAGGACAACTGTTTGTCTCTTTCAGTGGCTGGTCAGTATGCCCCCTCAGAGAAAGGGTAATGGAAGCTATGAAAACATTTATGTAGTTGCTTCAACAGTTGCAGAAATAGGACAGCTGTACCCCTGTGTTTCAGAAGCTGAGCAGAAGATGAAGCCATACCTTTTGAGCACATAATTTTATTTTATTCACTTTCATTTGGCAAAAGCCTGGCAAAGGCTGTGAAGGAGGATGGTGATGTACAGAATTAAATGTTAAGATTTCTTACAGCTTATTTAAAAGATACACTTGTATATCATACCGATACTAGCAGAGTTTAAAAATTAAGCTTTGTGGGTAGGAAAGCTACACAAAGATGGTAATTGTAAGTTAGTATTTACCACTTTCATTAAATTTACAGATTTATAATGGATGTTCCAGTAAAAAGAAAAATAAATTAAAAAAAAAAAACACATTATTCTTGTCAAAGTTTACTTATACCTACCCAGAATGAAAGCAGGGAAACTTTCAAAGATTTCTGATGGGTAGGAGAAAATGAAAACAGAACACTGTACCGAAAGCTTCTGAAAAAGTCTAAATACAAACATGAGCTGACAAGCACACCAATGCATTTCACATCTATGTGGATACATATTATTTGTGTTTACTTCTAAGAGCATTACAGAAAGGATTTTAATTACAAAAAAAAAAGAAAAAAAGAAAAAATTGAATTTCTAATGTAACTCAGATATCCACAATAAATAGTTAATGAATCTTATTTCAAATTTAGGTGCTATGTTGAAAACAAACTACTGGACAGTTAAACTTTTATGCAAATTTAATTTCCTAATAGATGTATCCATAGATTTAAACTGGCTATTGTAAAAATGTCTTTTATAGTGAAAAGCTGCTAACACATGATCATGTCAAAATATTGCTCAACTGCAGTAATTAAAAAAAAGAAAAAGTCAACCTTCATTTAAAAAGTGAGTTATGTAAAGGAATAATCCCACAGGCCAAACCAACATTTCCAGATCTCTCTTCCTTTCATTCAGCAAGATCAACTGGCTCCCAGGTACTACCTTTAAATTTTTATCCTGGTGAGTAACCTCTGTTTTTCTGAAAACAAGTGCCAGCCAAGAGAAGTTTGGAAGAAATCCTGAAATCCTGCTTAAGCATTTTATCAAACTCCCAGAGCTTGTGCCCATTTCAAATCCCACCACTGATGTAACAAGTTGCTACCTCATCTTGCTGTATTATGACTGAGCAGGTATCACATCAAACACAAAGCTGAAATCCAGGAAATGGCATAGTTCACCTTTACTGGAAGTAAGAAGAAAAACATCACCAACATTTTTTTCAAGCAATTTAATATTTTTCTCCTCTAGAATCACTGCAAAAGCCTGTCACTTGTACTACTAGTTCATTGTTACTATATAATAATAGGCAAAGGCAAATTTGAAAATTTGAGATGGAGGCATTTAGCTATATACATTTGTCTTTATATACATCACACATAATGTGACAGAGGTCAAGACAGTAAGGGGAGATTCTCCAAGCATTACTGATGAAACACAAGCTACTTCAATACCCTCATATAACACTGAAAGAAAGCTTTTGCCTTGCAGTCAAACACAGAACAAAACCTTCTTACACAGCACTATATGGAAGGGAGACACTAGCTGATGACACTCAGAACCTCAGTCCAAAATAATCAGAGGCAGACGCATTATCAGTGCAACACAATTAGGCACTGCGGTATGCCCTAACTGCTGCTAAGAATGAAGCAGATTAAGAGATCAAGTTAAAATGGCTTTACCTGAAGCTAGTAAAGACCCTTCTAAGTAATCATCTGAAGTAGTCTTTTTTTGACAATATAGTTTAGTATAGTTTATTACCATTGCAGTCAGCACATACATTATTTTACATCAGGTTTATGCTGTTCTAGTCCCTTGCTACCCCACAGGAGGAATAAGAAGCACTCTCGTGCCAAGAACAACTCTTTATTTCCTCAGTGGCTTTTCCAAAATGCATTATCTAATAATTACCACACTTAGCTGAAAAATATGTTTCTTAGATGTACCTTTTTCTTGTCCCTGTGCAAGAAACATCCTAACTTTACCACAATTATCCCAGCTTCTGTTTACCCTTGTTTCTGTCTCATTTACACTAACCTGTATGAAAGAGAGGCAGAACATGTGGTTGCTATTTGAAGGTATGTCTCCGTTGACTAGAAGTCAATGTGCATGCCTTCATTAGCCTCGTAAAAGACTAAGTATGATATACAGATGATTGCTAACATTGTTTTGCCTTAGGATGTCCTGACTCATGTATCCCAGTCCATAATTTTCAAAACTAGATCTTTGTATAAGCACATTTCGAAAGGAGGAGAGCTTAGAACTGGTTAGTAGGCTTGGGACTGGGAGAATTACAGACAAAGAACACAGTTATATAAACCTGTTTTATGGGCAATACTGAAATTGAAATGATCCAAACATCTTTATCTTCATGATAAATGCAACTGGAACAAAAGGTTTTCCCCTCTTCTGAAACAGATATTTAAATGCTCTTTTTTTCAAGGAAACAGCTCTTTCCAAACCTGACCATACCTGAGTGATACAAAGCACCCAAGTGCGAAAAAGTTTTCCATTGTCATAACATAGGCATACTCTCAAAGATTAAGGCTGGTTGTTAGATAAGTACTTCATAGCTCTTCCATGTCATGAAAAGTATCATTATTGTCCAAGAACTACAACATATTCATCAATTCTCAGATTGTTCTTAAAACTAGAAGGAAAAGTTATGGAAAGGGTGAAGCAAACCAGCAGCCAAACTAGCCACAGAACACCAGCTTTTCTGGCACAGCTATATAAAAAGCGAACTGAAAACTATACAGCAAAACATGCACGGAGAGTAGTCGAAGACATGAGCAACATTTTAAGATGGGTAAGCCTGGGCTTCTCCTCAAGATATCTGTGTGAGTGGACTCAGGAGCAGTGATTTAGCACAACTCCCGTTCTCCCAGCTTCATTGCAAATTAAGAAACACACTATTTTCCAGCAGTCTTATTAAATAATTATTTATGTTTGAGAACTGTACTTCTCTATCACAATGAAAAAGCGCTTAAATTCTGCTGAAAATATCAGAATTTAAAGTAGGATTTGGGATTGTGAGCCTGTTTAGGTTTAAATACCTTTATGTTCTTAGAATAAAAATCAGAATTTCAGAATACAAGTTAATGAAAATGCTTAAAAGTTACTTCCAAAATTACATTCAGAATTTGGAAATAAAAGTGTTACTTAAACAAAAGACTAAGAGACTTGATTTCTCAGCCTGTAGTATCTCTATTTAACCTGTTTCTGCTTAAAAGTATCTCCGCTCCCACATCATATAGCTTTGAAAAGCTTTCGGACTGACAATTTTGTGGCATCCAGTGTATCAACTCCTGAGAACTGTTACATTCTTCCAGGCTAAGAAAAGATAAATCTCTCATAAGGTATATTAAAATCCAAAGCACACAGCAGTGCAGTAGTAAAAAACAAAAAAACCCACAACAAACCAAAACCACAGCATTTCTTGGGGTCAACTAAAATACCAGTCTTTGCTCTGTAACATGAGTACACAGAAAGGCAGACAAGTGCTAAAGTTATTAAGTGTGGTTTGATTGGGCATTTGTCTTTGGGTGAGATGTAGTAGGAAGGAAAGAGAGGTTTGTTACTATGTTTTAAAATAAAAAGTTTGGGAAAGAAAATTATTTTCCAAAGTGCTAATACTAAAGGACAATGCAATTAAAATAAATTTGTTTTCTACAAACTCAGCTTATGAAGGTTTTATTGCAAACAAGAAACAACTTCATTAATAAATATTTTAGCTTTGTAATAATGTGGAGCACAACCCATACCTGTGAGCAAGCTAGGCCTTTCTGTGTTTGCTGCCACATTACTTTGCCTGCCTTGTTTTGGCAGATGCACGAAGCAAAATCAGATTCTAACAGTTTGACCTCTCTCGCTTCTTACGTTCTCTAGGGGATAATAAAATCCAAGATACAATCCCACAGCAGCTAATGAAGCTTAACCTCACACCTTCTTAATTACCAATGCATTACACCAACTATAGGCATCATACTCCTCTCTAAGCTATTTTTCAATTCTAAAGAAGTACTACTGTGCTATTATTTAGCAACATAATCCAAGCTGTATGTGAAATCCCTCTGATATAAAATCCTTTGATCCTTAGAGGTTTCAATAACTGTATAATTAATAGCACTTAAGAATTTAAAACATTATCTATTTATGTATCAATAAATATGTTGTTCACATGGTTTTATGCAGCTATTTTGCAATACACTATCATCATAGGTAAGATTAAAGAAATGTGGAATAAAAACTACTAAAGGGAGTACAGCTCACTGTTGAACTTTAACTGCAACAATATTTAAACTCACATGGGTTTAAGGCTCTTTTTCAATATGTTAATATTTAGTATTTAGAGGACACCAGATGGTAAGTCAGGAAGGGAAAATATTTTCTTTTCAATAAGGTATTATATAAATGTCAGTTTTAAGGGCCCGACTCCCAAAAGGGGGGAGGATTCTATTTTGATTGTAAACACTTGTGAAGACAAGGTCTACTGTTAAAGAACACAAATGACAGAATTTTTCTCCTTTCAGTGGCCCTTGTGCAACAATTTATTTCCATCTCCAGGTAAGGCTGTGCTATGGAAATTTTTATTTGGCATTCAAAAGGACCAAATGGATGTCAACTCAGGATAAACAAGAATTATGTGAAAAGGGAAGTAATATTCTTCTGGGTTAGGAAATAAAGAAGGTTAATGGAAAGTACTGTAAGGGGGATTTTTTATTTTTTTTTTTAACCCATACGAATATATTCTCTACTTCATATACAGAGAAGTGAACCCCACAGTCAAGTCACAGAACCCTTTGCTGTAACTTCATTGCACTATGGCTCTGTCTCACACCACTGAAACCCAGGAATGCATACAAGTAGATTTTTTTATTTATTTCATTTTTTCTGAATCAGCTCAAGAATGCTTACATAAAAGATGAATACAACAAAAAAGAGAATGACCTAGTAAAAGAAGTAATGTGAAAAAACTAAATAAAAATGAGTGCCCTTGCCCAAAATTCTGTAAACTCTGCTGCAAAGTATAATAAGCTAAGTCTAAACAGATCTAATAACAGCATTATTCACAAACACCTTTAGCACCATCAGCAATAGTTCGCTAACTGAGCAAATAAATTCTACAGAGTTACCAAGTAGATTTGTAAAATAGTTATTTGAGAACATTGAAGCCTAAACATTCGGAGGTTCTACGCTACTACTTCCATGATACATTGAACAGGCTAAGTAAGAGCTGCGTTTAAAAACAATCAATCTCATAACTAAGATCATGAAAGAAAATACTGTAATAAACAGCCAAGGACTGCTAGAGGGGAAACCTGAAATTTAAGCCAAACATTTATTTCCTTTGGTTCTGTAAAATCTTTTTATTAGATTAGTTAGAACTTTTGACAAAGACTAAGCTTTACACATTAGAGAGCTCCGAGTGTGGATACTGCTTAAAAGGATTTCATTCTTTTTAAAGAGAAATGATTTTTTTTCCAGCATCCTTTCACACCCATACAACTTCTTTGTGAAATTTATAACACTGTTTTGTCATACAGAAAATTATATAGTATAATATACTTAAAACATTAATGTTTTAATAGACAAAAAAGTAAAATTAGATATTCTATTTACCCACCATACAAGTAAGAAAAGTAAACAGATGAGCAAGAGCTATATAGTAAGGAAATTAGACTTTTCAAAGAAACTTTCAAACTCTGAGACAGCTGCCAGGGTTAGCTTCAACCCTAGTCTTTGTGCCACAAGGCTATCTTCACTTCAAAAACAGAAATAATAGGCGTCAGGAAAGTTCAGCAGTGCTGTAACTGTAATTAGATTTCTGTGTATTAAGTGATAACATTGAACAGCATGCAACAGCTGAATCCTGGTGTCTCCTGACTGACTTGACTTCAGGATGTATCTAGCAAACACACTGAAGCTGTGTATCTGATACCTGGGCACACTAAGAGCTTTACTACTAAAAAGAATCTCCAGAGAGCAAAGAGTTTGCACATTTGTTCAGTTTCAAACCTGGATGTCCAATGACACCAGATGTGTAAGGTGAATACCGGTTTATGCCATATTATGGTAAGCCTCAAAGGATTTGACTGGAGGCAAAATTTTGGGGAACACATTTCCTTCTAAGAAGCCTATCCTCTATAGGAGAGTTAGGAAAAGCATCCCACAATATGCAGTAGGCTCACAGATTATGTTCAAATACATTTTTGTTCTCGAAGGATGTGCTCTTTATCCTCTCTTCTTGTATGAGAACCTATAAAAGACAATCTCAAAGGAGTCCAGAAGTATCCTGTAGTAAAATTCCAGTTTGAAAACAGAAATTCCATAAAAAAGCAGTACTCTTTTTCCAAAAGTTGTGTGACTACAACAAAAAAAAAAAAAAAAAAAGTCTATTTCAGCAAAGTAATTTTCCTACGGAAAAGTGTTCAACTTTTCCATAGGAGATGAACAGACACAGGTCTAGAAAGCAGTTCTCAACCTCCCATTTTTTCACCTCATGCTTCCAGGTTCCCAGTGGAATGGTCATTGATGTAACATTGCCAAGGGTCCCACATGGAAATTGTTGGCCTTCAGTGGATGCTGCTTTCTGTTTTCCAGCATGTATACTGACCAGTAAGTCTTCCTTTTGAGACAAACTTTGCACAGGCTCCCCAGAAAAAGCGACTTAACAGAGAGCACTCTTTATTGTTAAGATGAGCTCATAATTAGCAAATATAATCCAATTTTTTCTCACTAAAACTTGTGAGAATCAGTTCTCCTGAAAGTTCCAGACAAAAAAATTAGGAGAAAATGCAAATAAATTTTTCTATAGGCAGTTCTAGAATTTTAGTGCCAAATCAAAAGCAGAAAATGTGAGAAATATGGAAATGCAGCCATCACAAAGATTTATTTATTTTTTAATTATTAAGACTGGAACCATTCTTTGGCACTAACAAGGGGAAGAGGTGTGAAGAACTAAGCTGTTACAGTTACTGTGTTTTTATGGCTTCCAGAAGTCACTCTGATACCCAGCCTAACTTAAAGTGGATGCAAGCCTGTTCTAATTTTGGCTACAGTTCAAGGAAACATTCAATTCCCTTGTTTGCTGTTTCTTGCAAAAAGCATAACAGTGTTTAAGATTTCCTTTGTAATAACTGTAAACATATACTTAAATCTGTATGTTCTCAAACACATACACTACATGGTACTTCAAAATAGCTGGCATTAACTTTAGAGTGCTAATTATAAAAAAAAGTATAGTCACTAAATGCAGTGAAGTTAAGGAAATATGATATGAGAAAAAAATTATCTACTTTACTAATTTCTCTTTGGTTTTAAGCTTGAGCACTTAACAGTCTATCATAATTTGTGGTCTAAGCTTAATAAGGTATGGTACTGAAAACTGAATGTTAAGACATGTTTCCCTCTGTTATTTTATTATCATATTAGTTTTCCATTTACCAACGCAATCAGTTCTATTTTATGATCAATCATGGAAGTATACCATACTGTTTCTTACATTATATACTATTCCCAGTATTTATGCCCTTACAGTAAAACATTGCCTTTTGTTGAAGAACATAAATTGAACAGAAGTGCTCTCACATGTTAAAATACTTTTTAAAACCCAGTATGTATAGCTCAGTAAGTTTTACCAGAGGTGTATAATTTTTCAGCATTACGTCTTAATGCCAGTTTCCCGAAGAAGCTTTGACTACAAAAGGTATGAATATGTTTTCAAAGGATGATGGATAAATTGGTGGGTGGTAATATAATGTATTTTAGGCAGCTGATCAGGGCATTTTATCCTCTGCTTGTCTTCTAGTTATACACAATTTCAAGATAATTATGGTCTCTAAGAATGTCTTTTTCCCTTCTTACTACCAGCAATATTTGTCTTGTTTATAGGCTCAAGAAACTTCCAATCACACCACAGAATTAGAATAGGGCAATTATGTCATCTTAGCAAAGAACTGAATGTATAGATAGACTGACCACACAATATGGACATAAGGCAGTTAATGAACTGCCTTTACATAAAACACCCATTAATTAGAATACTAGTTATGGAATATATTGAATCCATACTTGAATTTTATAAAATAAAACCCAAGCATAAAGTGTATAATTCAGGTTGATATGTACCATTATTTACATTGCCTTTTCAGTAAAAAATACAGTCTCATTAAATAAAATGCAATGTTAGTCAATGGTCAGATATGTTATACTAAAATTCTGATCTGATGGAGACATCCAAATCCCCAAAACTTCATTTTTATGACAGTCGAGGACTTCCTGAAATACCTGAAGGTTCTCTCTTTTAAAAAAGCCAAGTGAAGCAGTTGTAGGGAAAACTCCTCCACTTTTGTGATCTGGAGACCTAACTGTGGCCAACAACAGCCTTTTTCTAAGTGAGGCAATAATGTATTTTAGGTAACACATATTGTCATTTCAAGAAGTGCCTAAGCTTTCCCAGTGTAATTTTTTAGATTGATGCCTAGCATATTACAGGGTTATTTCACTGAAGCAATTTCAGACAGCAATAGAAACCAGAAAAATCAACTCTACTGTGTCTTGTCTGTTAAGCAAAGGAAGTGTTGAATAGTCACAGTAACAGCAGAAAAGCACAGACAAGAATCCTGTTGGATATACATAAACACACAAATAGAGGAAGAAAACAAAATTGTTTTCTTCAGCTTTCCTGTAGTAATATTGTCCTTCCATTTATAATCCTTTATAGTAACACCACTATGAAGTTACACCAGAGGAATGCAGTATTATTACCTAGTATCTACCCCTGAAAAGTTAGAAGGAAAACTTATTCCAAATTAAGACTTCAGAGCTCAGTAAGTCAGAATGACTACAAGCTCAAACTGGTACAAGAAGGAGAGATGCAGTAACAATGTCTGTTGGTTGGCCTGCAAAAGTATAAGAACCAGAGCTAGGAAAAATCTAACATGCTATGAACGACTGATTCAAAGGTGAAAGAATAAAATGTATGCTAGCTGCTCTATTTTAAGCAGTTTTAGTGCAATGCAATGAAAACATTAATTTGAATGATTTAAATTTTATGAGAAGAACAACTGCAGTAATCATATATTGTACGGTCAATGCCTTAATCATCAGATTTAAAAAAAATATTATTTAAAAATATAGCATGTTCTATTCTACTTCAAACTAAAATTTTAATCTAGTTGTTCATGCTATATTCTAAACCACAAGAACAAATTATAAATATTTCACCCCTAAATAAACCCTCTTGAGGCTCAAGTTCATTAAAAACATCTTAAGATCTTTCGTAACCACAATCATGCAACTTCATTAAGAACATACTTTTTCCTGAATACTGAAGACAGTATTGAATAGATTAGGCATAAAATATACCATCACAAGGTAAGAAAAAAGTAATAATTTTGTCCAGAAATAGTCTCTGAACACTCTTAAGGAAATAGCCAAACTTCACTTGACACAGAAGAAATCAGTAAATTATATGTTACTTTTGATATTAGAAAAAAGCAGCATTAGAGAGACACAAAATATTTAATGGCATTTGGTAAGATTATCCTCACACTTCAGCATTTTTTTCATTGCTGATTAGGCTTTTTCCCTTATACAGTTTCCTGATAATAGAAACTATCAGTGTTTGCTTAGAAGCAAGCTTAAGTCTGAAAGGAACCTTTCTGTATAACCTATCCAAAACTGGCCATGTTTCCTATTAGAAAAAAGACAGAATGAAAAGTATGTGTAAAGGAAGTCATAAAGAGGTTAAATTATATTTTTATTTTCTATGGGAAACTATAAAAAATATCTACACAAATTGTACAGTTTCTACCACAATATACAGGAAGCAACTTAACTACTCTTCCTGATATGCAGGTGGAAACTGTACACTGTGGGGTTTACTCAAACCATTCAACTAATCCAGTCTGTTGGGTTCTTATGAATCACCAAGATTAATTAATTTCTTTCTAAACCATTTATGAACTTTAAAATGTATTTCAAGTCATCAAGAGATTACAACTTTACTTGTAAAAATTTGTGAGTGTTCTTTACCTTTAAGATGTTGTCAGGATGCTCTTTAGCAGAAGCAACAAACAAGTCATGTCCACAGACAACTCCCTCTGCAAGAAAATACTTGAACAACAAATTGGAGTAAAGACCATATTTATCTTCCTCTGTGAAAACAAGAACAGTTGGATTTTATTTCTGGTTATTTTTCTGTTTTTTTTTTTTTTGTTAGATAAATCGCCCATCTCCATTTTCATAACACTTTTAAAGCCCTCTGTTGGTCTACCTCCTAGAGTATATAATGTACAACTGAGATAACAGGTAAAATATGATTGCAAAACTTTAAAAAATAATGACTGATAATAGTATATTCCTCATTTTTCAATATCATCTCACATATCCAATCAAGTATTGGATTCTAAGACATGGGTGGGTTACAGCAATATCTTCGTAGTAAGTTTTCCCATAACTATCAACTAAGATCAGGCTTAATGGGAATGGAGTTTGTTAATTTAGGAGAACCATGTTAATATTTACATTCTTAATGCTTAAAATATTAATCAACTTGCTTAAAGCAGTTACTAATTAATGCTTTTCAAAATTTAATTGTATTTGGCCTGTTAAAGCTATAGAAAGGTATAATTTCTTATAGAGACATCCTTACACCTGCATTTCAAAACTGAAAACTATAAAAATAGGCAAAACAAATGGATACATTGAAAAACCAGACAATCTGCAACACCATATTTGAAAGGTAAGCAAAGCAAAACCATTAAAACATTCAAACCACACATAAACTTACAGTTTAATAAGCGAGACAGTACTTGTTGACAGACACTGTGGATAAAATACTATTGAAATAAAAATACAAACCCCACTGACTTCAGAAAGGCCAGCATTTCCTTTGTCTTCTTTGTTGCATGTTAAATGTCAGAAATTACCAGACTCTGAAAGTCTTAATGAGCGTCATACAATTAAAATTATCATAACTCAAAACTATGGGGGAAGTGAAAGTGAATGAGTAAATAGCAAACAAAATTTGAATTTTCTTTATACAGAACCAACACGACTCTTAATCCCTTCTTTCTGCGATTTGGAAACAATTTCCTCCCTATCACATTAAAAAATATTAAACTAAAAGCCACAAAAGCAATAATAAAGGCTGAAAATAAGAAAGTTGTTATTCATATCTAAACTTGTAAAAATACTAAAGAAGGAAAACAAAAAAGAATATAACTTTGATATGTACCAGAATAGTATGCTTTGGAGCTTAAGAGTCAAAAGAATCAATAAAGTGGAGTGGGAGGAAAGAATGAAAGGCGATATACATCCAAATAGGAGAAAGAACATTAACAGTAATGGAGAAACTTCAGAAACAAATTACAGAAAAATAGTGTTGTACTGCTACACTCCTAATATCATGCACAAGTAATGGTACTTTCAGTGTTTAGATCAACAAGAGAAAAATTCAAACCACAAATTTTCAAATTCTCTGGGAAAGGAACAATTCTCCAGAGATATCCATCATGGGATATTGGGCGAACTAGTATTTATTTCCTGCCTTTTTAAAATTGTTATTTCACTTTTAAATGTAGTATTTGGGAGTTTTTATTTATTTTTTATTTATTTTTACAGTAAAAAAAGTATACAGTATGAACTGAAAATTTGGAAGATTTGTTTCGTTCATATCTTTCTTCTTCTTCAAAATAATTCCTAAAGATGCGGCATCAAGACTACCTACTTTGCTGGTAAGGAGAAATACTTAAAAGTTTCTCTTTCATTAAACCTAAGAAATGAACTTGAAATCACTCTAAAGCAACATTTCAAGATGCAGAAAAATCCTTTAAAACACAGTCCCTAAGACAGGAAATTACATAAAACTGGATGTCCAAATAAACCAAAGGGAATACAGTAATTACAACACTCTTGCTCCTAATGCTAGCCATTAATATAGCCGGTTTATTGTAGAGTCTGTGGGTTTTAAGAACTCAGATTGTATTAATATAATTTACCTTTGATACTGTTAACCTGCCTAGCAGGCCATACTAACCTTCTTCTGTGTACTTCCAATAACACACCTTGTAAAAACAATGTTCTAGTGAAAAACAGGTACAGATCAGTACCACGGAAAGTACTGTGCTGGCAAAAGCTTCCTGTCAACAGCGTGGGATCCTTGTTAAGATTTCAGCAAGACTCGTTTCCAAAAGCATCACAGAACTACATACTCCAATTTTCTTGAAAGCTTGGAGCTCTTAACTGAATATTTTATACAGTTTACTCTTCCATGCTTAAAAAGCTATTAACTGTGTTACCGAAGAACTGTTTTCCTGGTAATTGAACACCACACATTGTGACATAACCAAGATGTAGATCCAAGTATGAGACTAGGATGAAGAGAAGACTCAATTCAGATAAAACTGAAGGCCTACTGTTGCAGAAGGAAAAAGTAAAACTGGCACTATCTGAAGTTTTGAAGAAGTATTACAGTCTTATTTTGTAAGTATAGTCTTTGGAGCCTGCTAAGATCTTAAACTGCTTCAACAAGAGGAAAACAAAACACATAAGCAGAGTAATCCTCCCTTGTAACTGGAGTCCAGGAAAACATACATATGGCTCCTACACCCCTAAGCATTTGCTCTCTCTAGTTACTTATGCTTTGGTTGCTTACTCCAATATAATTGGTAATATAATATTCACAGTATATTGACTTCCATGTGCTAACCTCCATCTATGAAGCTCTGAATTTAAGAACAAATGCTCACCAGAAATCAAAGTAACAGCATGTTATCTACTTATTAATTAATTATTTATTTAAATTGTCTGAGCTACCTGAAAGAAGCCACCAAACCTCCCTTGTAATCATATCACTGAAGCACCTGTCAGTGGAGGGAGAAAATTTTGTTAGACCTCCCTTCCTTTGAACAAAATTGGAAAAGGAACACTAGTGAGGTGCTCTGGAAGAATCCTAAGCTGCCATCCTTGGTGAATAAAAAAGCATCCACCATTTGAGGCACAGAGACACTGAGTTGTATCGCATACGGACAGTGCTTAAATTACATTTAATAAAGTATAAGCCAATATCTCAATTGGTCCAAGTATTTTATTGTTTGAGTGTGCAACTATAGAGAGTCTTTCTGGATCACTGTTTTGATATTAACTATTCATTAGAAAGTGAACAACATACTCAATTTTGTGTCAAATGTAACATGGAAACTCCATAAACCATGGATAAATACAGGAAATCATACTGTGTGTTGACTGTTTAACTGAACTAAAAAGAAATAAGGCTATAGTAATTAAGAATTTTTACTCAAATTTTATTTGAAACGCTGAAATATTAAAACAAACTGTAGAAGTGAACATAGATATATACCCTTTCACTAACCTAACATTATAATTCATTTTCTTGAGTAATAGACTTATTTGTAATATAACAGGACTACAGAGGTTCTTACACTGCCATACCCTTTCAAAGCATGATTTTCAAAACAATAAGGAATTTTCAATTTAGCCAAATAAAAGTATTCACATTCTGTATACGGACATGTCATTTTAGCATTAGGATTTCCTCTGGTCTTCTTAGATTGATTTTCAGTAAACTTTAAACAGTAAAATTAAAGTAAAAATAGGAAATGAACTATTGGAGACTGATCTAAATATAAAACACCTTACAGTCTGCTACAGTACTCTAAGGATTAAATGTGTCTCAGAAAGCCTTTACAAACAGTGAATCTAGGATTGTTAAAGTCAATGCATCTGTAAGAATCCCTCAGTTCTTCAATTTGTCAGATAGAGGATGGCCTTTTATTGATTCATTTCTAGGTCACTAAACTTTTGTGGTATTCAAAACATCTAAAGTGCACCCATATGGGGCTTTTCTGATAGCATCCATTGTAGCCTGGCTTCAATAGTTACATTACTATTCAAAACCATAGAAGTACAACTTTCTTCTTATAAATAAACAAACAAATCATTTAGCACAGGTACTTCAGTAGCTTACTGATTACTTTCACGGATAAATTGAATGAAAGCCTTTGAAGTGTATTTGTTTTCTGATAACACTTGGACTTACTATTTTAAAGGCTAGGATAAAGTCTCAAACTGTTATTTTTATAATTATACCCTCATCCAAAAGAGCATCCATTTTGTATGTGTAGGAACTAACACTTAAGTACATTTTAGTCAGTCAAATACTTAAGACAAGCCTGGCCCAATCTTTGTTCTTAGTCTCCATGCTGAAGAGCTGTCCTGTCAGCAGCCTTCATTGTGAATTTTATTTCTACCTAATAAGGCACATAAACAAATGAGACTCTAGCAGCTGCAGACTCTTTCCTGGGTCCAGTCACCGCAAGTCACACGCCAGCCCACAGCCTTCTCTGATTCTTTTTGAACAGAGTGTTCTACAGCTAAGTAGCAGGTGAGTAACTAGTGAAGCGTAAAACTATACAAGGAAAAGAGATTATTTACCTAGAAGTTATGCATATTGTTGCCAGGACAAAACCTCTTCTTATCCTATGGATAAGGACATAAATAAAATAGTTTATTGTGATCATTATCCACTGGTCTCTTTCCACAACAGCATCCTTTCATGGATAAAAGAGTCACAAAGAAAAAAGCAGTATTGTCAGTATCAGTGCCATGAATTCCAACATATAACCATGTTGAAAACTATGGATAAAGACCAGTGCCTATCTATGGCTCTTTTCACCTCTACACTGTACAGGCTACTGAACACAAGACACATTCTCAACACTTTTGTGCACAGACTGTCTGTAGCAACTACTCCGACAAATCAGTGGGTCACAGAATTAGAAACAAAATTTTAAGGCAGTGGAGTTTCTCTAGGGCACAGAAAACAAAGTGAGCAGATATGAGTGAGGCACAGTAAATATATAACTTATATAAAAATTAAGGACAAAAATCTCACCTAATTATAGGTGAGATTTTTGCATATGCATATGTAAATGTAAACACATGGCCTTAAGGAAAAATTTTTAGCCATAACTGCTCCTTCTGCACAGAAGTATTCATGCTCCAAGAGAGGGATGGAGAATAACTTGAAAAGGAACAAAAAGTCACAAAGAAAACCCACCATCCAACAAATATGCAAAGACAGTATTTATAGTAGCCAACTTTTAAACATCAGTATAATGAACAGTATGAAGATCTTTGAAAGACTACAGAGGCGATTTGTAGCATAATTGCTTAAAATGATGAGAGCTACAAGGGGAAAAAATAAGACTGCAACAATGTAATGTACAGATAGCTGATTTTTTTCTCTGTACAAAGTCTAGACAGGTTGCCCTAAAGCTGCCAAAAGCCTGTCATAGCCTATCAGTATGGATCATTTTTTTACCAGATAGTTCTACAGTGTGGTATTGTGACCTAAGGTGCGTCTTTCTGAAGCTATGAAACATCTCTCTGAATTGCTGCAGGTTATAAGATGTGATTATTTTAATAATCTGAAATTCCATTTAAAAGATACTTTACTAATGTCCACATTTACTAAGCTTGAGGGGATATATTTGTGTCACTTGCATTTAATTAGCACATGCCAAAATGGAGTTGTCAAACGTGTAAGTTACAATATTTGGCATTTGGCCATACTTCAAGAAGGTGAACTCTGGTAACTTGTATTTTGTAGAATTATATTTAGCAAATCACTGTTTTGTACCTCTTCTGAGATTGAATTTTTAGCCTTAAAAAGATAAATTCGATTATATTGACAAGTGAAGAGAGCTCTTACCGTTCAGGTTAAACTGCATGTCTAACAAAAATAACAGTAGCTAATTAAAGTAGCTGAAACTGCTTCAAGGCTTAGCATGTACAAGTATAGACCGGCTTTTAACCAGACAACTTTTAATATTGACCTCAGCTACCAACAAAAAACCTCCTACTGATAATTAAAACATTTAGCCATCAATGACCTTGTCAAAACTAGAGCATCTTAAAGGTATGTAAGGATGGGTTCTTATAAGGTACATAGGACAGACCTATTTGAGTGTGCTGTAACTCACTAAGTAGATTGCATTACATAAACAAGGCTTATATGTAAAAAACAAAACAACATCCTCCTGGAAACACTTCCCAAGGCTGGCAAAACAGACATGCAACAGGTTGAAGTACACTGGAGAGAGAAGGGGGAAAGGAGTGTACTTAATCAACATCTATACTATTTGTTTTGAAAGGGGAGATTCTTCTAGAAAGCTACTTTGAAGCAGTTTATGATAAAATAACAAACAAGTTGCCTCACATTCATACTGAACAAACTGTTTTGTTTTTAAATTTAATTTCACGCAGAGTTAGAATACTTGTTTTACCACTTCTCATAAGCCCAACTTTTTGCAACTAATTTTTGCAACTAAAGTACTGGTTAAAATCCAAAACATTCTTGCTGTATGGCCAAAAGCCAGGAAATTTCAAGTTCCTCTAGTAGCTAGAAACTTGCATGAGACTACCATGTGTTCAACTCTTTAAATCTCATATAAATAAAACACTGTCAAAAGAATATATGATAGAATTAAGTTCAACTGAAAATCATGATGCTTGTTATTATGAAATAAGTTTTAAAAAACTGTGTACTTATATTTCAAACAATAGTTTGCAGTCTTAGCAAGTAACCTGTGCCTTTACTGCATCTTCAGAACACAACACAACAGTTAAAATAAATATTTTAATACCCTGAATCTACTATTATTTGGTTAAATTAACCAAGATAACATGCCAAATAATGAAGATGAGCATTTAATTTGCAAAGGGAGCTAATCCAAAAGTAATGCAATTTATTCTTGCCTTAGAGAATGTTGAAGGAAGGGGGAAGAATTTAACCTTTTTATAACAGTTGGAGTACAATGCAAAAGATCTTCCTAGGAGGTTTATCACTGACAGCTTCAATCCTGTATAATATTAAGCTTGCCCAGACTAATCTCTCGACATTTTTTTTATATACTGACAGGATATTCTAACAACGTAATTAACAATTCTATCTGCACCAACTTTAAAACTTAGTTTAAAAAATTTTAATGTCTCATGAATAAACATAGTTCTTACTTTAAGACTTTTTGTATATAATATATAAGCTTACTCTTATTTGATTTCAGCAACCAAAAGATTAAAAGATTCTGTATTTCACAGCTTCCTCAGAAAGCCAAACTGAAAAACCAACCAACCAACTCTGAGATGATACACAGTCTGAAGCTTACAGGAAATCAGGGACCTTAGAAAATATTAAATAATTTGAAAATTTTCCTGAAATTTGCTAAATGCCCTGCTTTCAAAAAGAATACTGCAGTATTCTCCTTGAGGAGTCAAAACTGCCTGAAAGTGTTTGATCCACTTCAAGTAATTCTTGAAATAGACACTAGTCCACTTTGAAGGCTATCCAAAGTGAAGTGGGCCGAAAGTTACACTTTCCTAAAAGTCCGAGTTTAAAAAACAATGAAAAGATAGGTTAACTAAAATACATTAAAAAGCACAAAACACATCAGAATATGGCTTATCGATATATTCTATACTAACCAATAAGAAGAAGGGTTCCAACAGCTATGCCTCCACCTGGAAACAAAATAAAATGAAGATAAAGTAAGACTACATTTTAATAGCATGTTAGAGAACAATTAAGTTTTCTTAGTTTGTAAGTCAAAGAAAGGTGATAACTGGGAATTTAAAAATATAAAAGTGAACAACATTTTAATTACCTTTGCAATACTTCCTACAATTCTCTATTATGAAATAATTATACGCTACATGTAATTACATATTAGACATTACAATTACTTTCACAATATACTTACTATCATCACTGTGGTTAAAAGATCCAGCAGAGCTCCACGCAACTATGCTCAAGTACTACAGTAATGATGTATGGTCTGAGCCAGCAAATTTTTCCTTGGATGACTCAAGTGAGTAATCATAGAATCAACTGAGTTGGAAAAAGACCCCTCAGATCATCACGTCCAACCATTCCAGCACTGCCAAGTCCACCACTAAACCACTAAGGGCCTTGTTTACACGGCTTTGAACACTTCACGGACAGTGATTCCACCACTGCCCTGGGCATCCTGTTCCAATGCCTGATCACCCTCTGGGGGAAGAAATTTTTCCTAATATCCAGTCCAACCCCTCCGCCCCCGGCCCCGGCACAGCTTGAGGCTGTTACCTCTTGCCCTATCACTTGTTGCTTGAAAGAAGAGACCAGCCACCTCCTACATCAGCTACAGGTTCAGGGTGTAACATGGACTCGCCACTACACTGTTATAGACTCTTATAGTCTATATCCAACGACCCAATGTCCACCATCACTCACCTCCACAGGAAAGGCTCTCCCCTCGAGAAGCTCCCAACCCCAGGGAGAGGCCCCCCTGGCTGCAGGAGCTCTCTCTGAGGAGCAGCAGCTCAGAATGGTTGCCCCAGTGGCTCCCTCACACTCTGGGCCATTCTGACCAGGGACCAACTGTGGTCATGTACTCTATGGGCTCAGGACCCACTTCCCACCCCGGCACCGCCAGTGCCACTGGCACAGGAGCAGCGCACAGCAGAATTTTCCTGTGAACACATCTGGAGGGAAAGATTTGGTGGGATTTGGCTAAGGCTTTGGTTGGGGCTCCAGTTAAATCCATATTATCACTACCAAGTGATATTCTTCTGTACCAAGGACTGTGTATGTAAAGAGACCTAATAACAGGCTAGAAAATTACCAGCCACGTCAATGAGTTAAAATCTTGGCTCCACTGTTTTTTATCTTATTACTGGCATGGCAGTAAGGCAGGTAGGATTTCAACCAGTGGAACCTGGACAGACAGATCATGAACATTTTAACACCCATCTGAAAAAAGCCCAGACTGCTAAAGTCTCTTGCAATATGTCTTGGACATAAAAACAACTCTACGAATGCAGTTGATTGAAATATTTGTTCAAAAATAAAAATACAGTTTGACAGATTTATACATGGCCACTACTATTTTTCTTTTTGTTTAAACAATTACAATAGATGCTTATGTCCCAGCACAGATGACTGACTGACTAATAGACAGAATACTCCCAGTATGTGTTAATGCATAGATTCTTATTCCATTGATCTCAACAGGAAGGACCAGGAAAAAAAAAAAAACAAAACCAGCTACGAACTCCCATCCTGATTGCTTTATTTCTTTCTCAAAGAGACAGCAAGCACAAATATATAACAGTGGTTTAAATGGCTGTCCCAAGAAGGGATTTTTATAAAGACAGTGAAAGAAGAATTCATATTTTATTTTAGATTAAGAGTAAACAGATTTATAATCCAAATTCCAAGACTGAAAATAGTGGAATAACTTGAAATCCGATTACAAATATTTTGTTGAACAATCACATAAGACTAATATGAAAGCTAAAAATTCCTGAACTGTTCAGATGGCTCTATGCAACTAGCCTATTGCAGTGCTTTGCATGAAGGAAACTGCAATGTGTCTTCTGCAATTACATACTGCTTTAAGAGCAAGTTAGGAGCAAATGGAATCACATCAACACAATATCCAAAGCTCTTGATAAAAGAAGTGAATTCCGGACTGCATAGGTAGACTGTAGTGAACAGGATAATTCAGTCTACCAATTTAATAGCTGATTTAATTCACCTGAAACTGATTCCAATGGAGATTGGATCAACTTCTTGATCTTTAGCTCTGCCGGTGGTATTACAAATGTTGATATGCACCCAGAAGGAAGAGAAAAAGCAGATTTTTCTCCCCTAGGTCAAAAAGTGCTAATAATATTGCATAACACCTGAATTAAAACCATAACAGAATCCTTTTGTCATGATGTACCACAATTTGAGCAGTACAAAAGTTTAGTCAGCTACCAATTTCATAGCTGTAGTTCAACACATCACAAGGTTTTTAAGCTATGCTCCAGAGTCAAGATGTACAAAAGCCTCAACGTTTATGGCAAGCTGATCAAGTAATCAAGCATTTCCTACATATTTGAAAAAAAACAAACCCAAAACCAACTAGAAGCACTGTTATCCTAGTGTGAGAATTACTCATTAAATCCCCATGCTCTAATCCACTACTTTCTGTTTCATTTTATTTGCTTGGGAGATAAACGCAAATGGCCCCAAGTACAAAGATGTACCACAGGGCAAGGAGGAGAAAAAAAGAACAAAATCAGAAATCATGCAGATGCTTGATACAAAGTATGCTTCCAATATTCACCACATTCAATTGTTCAAGGAGACAGAATGCATGGCTCACTAACAATGTGCTTAAAATCAGCATATATTTTATACAGCACATAGAAAAAAATAGCTCAAAATTACGAAATTTTACCAATCATGGCTTGACATGGAAAAGATGATCAAAACAGCCATAAGTAACATACCACCTCATGGCAATAAGGTCTTAAAACCTTGGTTATAAAAGCTCACTTGCAGCCACCACAGAAGTTGTGTCTCTTCTGCTTTTAAATTGCTTGCACAAGAGGGAATTTGTCAAACTGTGTATCACTGCAGTCAAAATTCTCACAAGCTGTATTTTCAGATCATCAGTTGTACTGCCTCTTTCTACAAGCCAGCACTGGAACATGCATACCCTGACTGCTAAAGGCAAAGTCAGGTCAGAGGATTGGCTTTACATTATCAGGTGCAGTGAACAGCCTGAACAAATGTACTCTATTAGATGGAATGTAAAACTATTGCAGTTACCATGGTTACACATTCATATTACAATGAACAATAATAATAGTAAATTAAGCAAAAAACAGACAACATTAAAAAAATAAGCAGGAATGCTGATAGAATCAAAAGCAAAATGTAAAATCTTCATGTTTTCTAAGAAAACGTGTGAACTTGTAATTCTTTCTAACCTTGCTAGTGTAATTTTTCTTTGTTAGTATCTAAGGGAATAGAACATATGAACAACTATGTAAGACTTGTAACTTTCCGCACTGCTACTTACAGCAATAAGATTTAAGATCTCAGAGATAAAAACACAACAGTCTTTGCAAGTTGAGAACCCATTGTTTTCAAACGGTATCTGTAACTTTTTTTTAAGCACCTTGAAACAAAACATTTGGTACCAAGCATGTGATGGTTATATTATGCAATAGTTACAGCTCATTACAGAGAATATGGCCTATAAATCTTGAAAGTGAATTTGAAGATAAAGTCTAGAGATGGGAACATGGCATCTGAAATCCAGCACTTATCTACCACTTCTTTTTGGAAGGAAATGCATTTATTAAGAAGAGCTAGCTATCAACAATACTGTAACAAACCAGGAGAATTTCAAAGTGGATATAAGGAAACAGGAAATTCCCCACAAAGATAATCAAGCCTCTCTGCCACTGCAGGTGTTCAAGACTCAGCTCTACAAAGCCCTGAACAACCAACTCTGAATTCAGTGTTGAGCTAGCTTTAAGGTTGCTGTAGTTGAATGCCTGAGGTCCCTCTCCAGCCTCCAAAATCAATGATTCTGTACAGGTCCACCTAGCTGGGCGGTCTGTCTGTAACAATGCCTAATACCTGGTATCAACAGGAATTTTATTGTAGTTCAGCATTTTTGCACAGTCTTTTGTGGCCTTACCCACTCAGCAAGTTTTCCGGCTTCTCAGGTTTTCCAGTTTTTCAAAAATGCCACAACCCAATGCTATTGCCAGCATTGAACAACTTTCCTGATGTTAGAGTGTTAAACTTGTTAAGGTCAGGAAATCAGTGAATATTTAAAAGATGAGGAGAAGGTACTTTAGAAGGGATCCCAAGTTTACTGAAACACGTCTCCCCAGTTTCCAGACCAGACCATATGCAAAGGATTTGTATACAAACCCATACAAATGTGAACCAAAACAACTAAAAATTATGTTAGCAAGTGCCTGGACATTTAGGAGCCTGTTACTATGGAAGCTGGGTACATCGTCTGACCTATGCTGTGCAAAATCCACTGTTTATAAAAGGGAGTATGAACAACAACTGGAATATTCAATGCAGATCTTGCATTTATGCAATTAAAGGGTTTTTAAAAAATCACACTCACTTAATGAAATATTTCTCTCTTAAAAGCTCTCCCTCTGAGCTTTCTCTACAAAGATGCCAATCCCTGTTGAAAGTGCAGGTGTTCCCTACCAGACACATACACACAAAAGACAAATTAGTATAATTCTCCGTAAGATATAAAGGCTGCAAAAACTTATTTATAAAATGGATATAACTTTTGTATTTGTCATTACTCCTTAGGATATCCTTAGAAAGAAAAGTGAACCATTCCTGAAACCAGGACATCCATGTACTCCTCCAAAGACGAATGACCAAAGCTAAAGTCAGACTTTCCTCATCTAAAAGTAGTCCCATCTATATACACTGAAAAAGTACTGTAGCTGTGTCAGTAGTTAGTAAGAGGGTCACGCAGCCCTATCATATACAGATAAAACAACCTGTTTATACTGGTGAAGTTAATTAGTTCTCAATCCAGGTAAGGAGTACTACTTCATGCCACAGATTGCAACAACAGATCAGTCCAAGGAACTATCTAGCATCTTGACACTGACAGCAGGCAAAAGCAGATTCACAGACAGTAAGAACAGCATCACACCAGTGTAATTTATCTAAACAGGGCATTTATAATGATGTAGTGGTGGTGAGCAACATGGAAAAGACATACTGAGAATCCAGCTTTACAGTCAAACACATCCTAAAAATGCCTAAAAATTCTGAACCACCAGAACTACACCACATGCAACTAGGAGTTGATTCAGCAAGCGTTTTCCAAAACTGGAAAGTTCAGGCCCCTTACTTAGTCTGAAACAGACAGGCACGTTTTTCAAAACCGACAGCTTCAGATCCCTTAGTCTGAAATAGACAGGAATGTGTTACTAAGTTACAGAGTACCTTTTCTCTCTAGAAAGGTTGCTTAAACCGATTTATATGAGCGGTAAATGGCAATCTTATGCCCCAGCAGCAGGCTGGGAAGCGGGCTCACTCTCCTGCCCCTTCTCACACAGGGCGGGGGGCTCAAGGCGGGAAACAGATCCTGCTTTGCCACATCCTCTTTCCCTTCCTCCCCCCCCCCCCTTCTCCCCCCAATCCCAGGAACCGTGGGGAGGAAAGAAAAGCCTGCGGGAGTAGCTGCGGGACTGCGGAAGGTAAACGACAGGCAGGGCCGCCGGGCTGACGGAGGGGTTGGCAGCAGCCAGGTCCCAAGTCCCGCTTCCCACCAACCTAGCACACAGTCCAGGGAGGGGAGCCCGCTGGAGAGCAGCAGCTGCCCGTGGCGAACGGAGGGCCGGGTGCCCGCCACAGCGGCCAAGCGGCTGCCGGCCGCGGCCTTCCGCTGGAAACTGGTGGCCCCGCAACACCGCGACGCCCCGCCAGCCGCTGCCGCCATCTCGGCTGCCCGTCGCTTGGCAGGAGAAAGGGGCCGCCGGGAAGAATCAAGCCTTTTCCAATCCACCAATGGGAGAGCCGCGTAGGAAACCCGCTGCCCAATGGGAGGCTGCGTTGTTTGCACGTCGCAGGGCTAAAGGGGCGGAGAAGGTTGTGGCCTCCGGTGGAGAATAGGTAGGTGAGTGTGGAGGGGTGGCCGCGTTTTCGGCCGAGGCCTGGAACAACGACCGGGCGTGAGGGGTGGGTCGGGTGGCGGCGTACCCTGCCCTGTAACGGAGGAGGTGTGGAGTAGTGCAGCGGCGGTGACCCGGCCGTGCTGCGGAGGGGAGCCTTCCTTTCTTCCTGGGGGTTGGGTTGCCGAAAGGTCAGTGAGCCCTGAGGGGAAGAGGCCTACCTAGCCTGTGCACCCCTCAGTGCCTTCGCCAGTCTCTGTGCCGCCTGATCAGCGTCCCCCTTTGGGAAAAAAACTTGTGTGCGAGTTTGGAAGGAAAAAGTGTTTGTAAAGCGTTTTCTAACGGTTTTCAGTTAACTGTATGTAATGTATGTGAGTGTGCTTGGAGTCTCGTTTGTACATAGCTGCAGGTCTGTAATAAATGTATGATCTAACACCCCCTCACTTGGAAGCAGTGGCTCTTGATCATGCCAAGAGCTAAGGAGAAGAAGTTACTTTAAACGAGAAATGTAGTTGTTGAATCAGTAACTAAACCCATTAAAAGTTATTTTGTTTGGTTGTTTTTTTTGTTTTTTGTTTTGGTCTTTTTTTTGAGGATTAGCCTGTCCTTTACTTTTTATTAGCCATTTATTGATAGTGGCCTGTGGCCTTGTACACTGCAGGAAACAACCACCCTAAAATGAGTGAGATATTTGAACTTGGTATTTCATTTTCTGTACTTACTATATACAAAGACATTAGAATGCTTTTTGTCTTAATGAAGAACTTTAGTATGCTTACTGTGTAAATCAACACTTTATAGTACTCTGAATTTAAGAGAAATCCCCATAAGCATATGGAATAGCCACTGTCACAGGTATTTGTGTGTTTGTTTTTAATCTGTTGGCATTTCAGATGCATCCCAAGCTACTTAAAGGCATTTGCACATAGCAGGATGTACTAATGAGGCTGTAATGTAATTCTCCACTCTTAAGCTCCAATTTTAATGAATGATTTTGTTATTGCTCTAAGCCATTATTTTTGAGCACCTTTGGTTGTTGATCCTACCTTTTTTTTGGGGGTGGAGGAGAAGCGGGGGATCTTCATATTAAATATAAGCAGCAATAAAGAGCAACAATATGGTAACAATCCTGAACCTCAAAGGTTTTCCTCCATATAAAATTCAAAGTCAGGAGGGTGAACTTTAAGTATTATCTCTTCCTAGCGGGTGAAACTGCATTGAGTTTGCTGCTGGCCAAGCATCTTATATGTTAAACACTGGACATTTTAAATTTTTATCATGAGTATCAAGAGGTCGCTTTAATGTTTTATGTTTGCTGCAAAACTGTGAAATACTTAGGAATATTTAATTTCAAATGAAGATTATTGTTCAAATTTAGAAGTATTTGTCTTTAGAGGAAAAAAAATCAAAGGACACACTTAAAAACATGACAAGAAATAAATAAACCTATTGAATGTCACTTCTCTTTGGCCCTAGTAATGAATTGTGAATATCTGGATTAGAAAAGACTTTAACAAAATAAAAAGTGTAATTCATAATCCATTTAAGAGTTCAAGAATCTGTTATTGTCTGTGGGATCCTATGGTGAAGAAATTATGGTGTTTAATTGAGTGAGGGAGCTGAAACTCAAGAGTTCTTCACTTTTGAAACATCACATCAGCTCTTCCATTTCTTACTGCACTGAAGTGCAGATATCCAAATATTTCAGATGTGTGTAACACGATTAAAAAATTGCAGTATATTTATTATATTACTTTTTTTACAGAATACTTTTAGGCCCAATAAGGATATTTTTAATAAGTCACCACTTACCAGAAAAAGAATCACTGCATTTATCTCAGTGATTACTTTTCTCCCCATTCCAAGCAGTAAGCTTCCTTTTGTTACTTCAATGAGACAAAGTATTTCCTTGTGTGTTTTTTAAGTGAGATACACTAGTATAGGTTGCATTAAGTGCAGGAAACGTAAAGGAAAAAAAGAGGCTTCTAAAAGGTGGAAGCAAGGACAGGTGGCCTGGGAATCAAGGGACCAGGTTAGGAAAGCCAAGGCCCAGTTAGATTTAAACTTGGCTAGGGATGTGAAAGATAACAGGAAGGGATATTACTTACATTGCGAATAAAAGACAGACTAGGGACAACATGGGCCCTCTCTGGAAGCTATCAGGAGAACTGGCTACCCTGGATTTGCAGAAGGCTGAGTTCTTAATGACTTCTTTGCCTCAGTCTTAACTGGCAAATGCTGTAACCACACCAGCCAAGTCTTGGAAAGCAGATGCAGGGACTCTGAGAATGAAGACCTTGGGCCCACTGTAGGAGAGGATCTGGTTCGAGACCGTCTTAAGAACGTGAATGTACACAAGTCTGTGGGACCTGGTAAAATCCGTCTGCGGGTCCTGAAGGAGCTGGCAAATGAAGTTGCTAAGCCACTGTCCATCGTATTTGAAAAATCATGGCAGTCAGGTGAAGTTCTCGATGACTGGAAAAAGGGAAATATAACCCCCATTTTCAAGAAGGGGTAAATGGATGACCCGGGGAACTACAGACCAGTCAGTCTCACCTCTGTGCCTGGCAAAATCTTGGAGCAGATTCTCCTGGAAGGCATGCTAAGGCACATGAAAAACAATGAGGTGCTCGGTGACAGCCGGCATGGCTTCACTAAGGGGAAATCGTGCATGGCCAATTTGGTGGCCTTCTGTGATGTGGCTACAGAACTGATAGACGGGAGTAGAACAGTTGATGTCATCTACCTGGACTTGTGCAAATCATTTGACACTGTCCCACATGACATCCTTGTCGCTAAATTGGAGAGACATCACTTTGATAGGTGGACCACTTGGTGGATGAAGACCTGGCTGGGTGGCCACATGCAAAGAGTTGTGGTCAATGGCTCAATGTCCAGCTGGAGACCAGCAACAAGTGCTTTCCCTTAGGGATTGGTGCTGGGACCGGTCTTGTTCAACATCTTTGTCGGTGACATGGACAGTGGGATTGAGTGTGCCCTCATCAAGTTTGCCAGTGACACCAAGCTGTGTGGTTTGGTTGATACGCTGGAGGGAAGGAATGCCATCCAGAGGGACCTGGACACATTTGTGAGGTGGGCTGATGCCAACCTTATGAAGTTTAAGCATGCTAAGCGCAGGGTCCTTCATCTGGGTCAAAGCAATCCCAGGCACAGCTACAGGTTGGGCAGAGAAGAGATTCAGAGCAGCCCTGTAGAGGAGGACCTGGGGGTGTTGATCGATGAGAAACCTAACATGAGCTGGCAGTGTGCTCTTAGAGCCCAGAAAACCGTATCCTGGGCTGCATCAAAAGGAGTGTGACCAGCAGGTTGAAGGAGGTGATCCTGCCCCTCTACTCTTCTCTTGTGAGAGCTCACTTGGAGTATTGTGTGCAGTTCTGGTGTCCTCAACATAAAAAGGACATGGAACTGTTGAAACAAGTCCAGAGGAGGGCCATGAGGATGATCAGGGGACCCGAGCACCTCCTGTATGAAGACAGGCTCAGAAAGTTGTGGCTGTTCAGCCTGGAGAAGAGAAGACTGTGTAGATCTCATGGCAGCCTTCCAGTATCTGAAGGGGGCCTATAAGGATGCTTGGGAGGGACTCTTCATTAGGGACCGTAATTATAGGACAAGGGGTAACGGGTTAAAACTTAAACAGGGGAAGGTTAGATTGGACGTAAGGAGGAAGTTCTTTAAGGGTGGTGAGGCACTGGAATAGGTTGCCCAAGGGACTTGTGAATACTCCATCCCTGGCGGTTTTCAGCGTCAGGTTGGACAGAGCCTTGGGTGACATGGTTTCATGTGAGGTGTCCCTGCCCATGGCAGGGGAGTTGGAACTAGATGATCTGAAGGTCCTTTTCAACCCTATCCTGTGATTCTATAATTTCACCTGCAATTCCTTTCAGATAAATAGAGAAGAAATTAGTTTTATAGAAACTTCTTTATTTTAAAATCAGCTGTGTTTAGTCTTTAGGAATAATAACCTTTTCGCTCTCTTTGAATGATACTAAAGGTTTGCTTATGTTCCCCAAAAGATGAATTTCTAGCCATTTTAGAAGATCCCACTAGGGGCTGTCTTATAGAAAGCAAGACTGCAGGAATTAGTAATTCTAGGTATTAGCATATAAAAGCCCCATCATCATATATAAGACATTACATTAGTAGGTAGATAAGTCGTATGATTTCTGCTGTAGGGGTGGAATTGAAATGTAGAGAAACTAAAGAATGGAGATGATTGCAGGTGATCAGGAAATGTCTTAGCAGCTTACTTATCAGGTGAGCTGTGGCAACTGTGGTCAAACTCAACTTGTAAGGGGGAGAAGTTTAAACCTTTGTCTAGATTGGGATGTTTTAAACTGTAGAATCATCAACTTTCCTTTCTTGCAGCTTGTGTATTATCATGTAGACCTGATCCAATTCTCACTACTTGTCTATGCCAAATGCAGATTCTAAGATGGATTAAGAGGATTTTTGGGTGAGAATTCCCTAAGGAAAAAAATGGAGGGAATACAATGGGTGAATGAGACAGCAATCAAAACATTTGGGAAAAGGTATGCTCGGAATTTGATCTGCAAGTATGTTTGTCATTTCACTGTAGCAAGCAGATTTGGTAAAAATCCTAGTGTCCCCAAAATAGCAGTGCTTTTTAAAGTGTGCTTTTTAGGTATTTTGTGCTTGGTAAGTGGAAACACCTGCCAGGGCTCTCATTAACTCTCTTTGCAACATGGGTTGCAGATGTAAATTTTTAGGACTTTCAGTTAATGCAAGCTGAAGCTCTGTTGTGTGAGCAGACAATGTTATTTTATTGTGCATGTTTTATTTTCCTTGAGTTCAAGTCAGTGATTTTCCTAGGTTTTAATTGTGCCTTCTAACATTCAGTGTGTGCTTTTGTCCTTCTGTGGCAATGAGCAAAATGCTATCCATTTTGGAATAAAACATTTCAGTGCATTTTGTTTCAAAACTGCATGCCTGCCTGATCATTTTTCAGTGATACATTGCTGTTGTGTTTATGTGTGGGATAGAGAGCTAGAAAACTGCATCTGAAGGGCAGTTCTAATTTCTAATCGTGTTAGCACTTGCTGTTACCTCACCAAGCTGCTGCCCTCATCAGTTCTGGAATGTGATGGTATTAGACTGTACTGATTAAAGTTTTATAGTCACCAAGTCAGATTAGCTGTAGAGTCACCTGACTAGGTGGGGCTTGCAGTCATGTGACCTAGTGCCCTGCTGAGCTCCCACAGGGAGCTGAAACAAGGTGGTTTGCTTTTGAGATGTTCTTAAGTATCTAACAGCATGGGTCATGGATTATGGCCACAAAGAAGATGGCTTCATTTTCCTGATCTTTGAACTAGCTAGAAAGGGATCACTTTGAAAGTGCAGGATCTTCAGGCCATGAGCCAACAAATGGAAAGAATGTTTAATCCTGGAAGTTCTGATACCAAAAGACCTGATTTGGTTTTGTTGGTTGTTTTTTTAGTGTGGGGTTTGTTTTGTTTTTTGGTTTTTTTTTTTTTAGTATGAGATAGCTTTAAGACTACTTATCTAATCAGTCATGGACAAAGCAAGGATTAGAGGGAGGGTCTAAGACATACCAGTTCTATGATATTATAAAAGACATGGTATGATATTTTTTTTTTCCTTCAGAAATCTGTTGGATATTAACCTAAATGCATCCCTGTGGATATGTTGAACAGCAGCAATAAAAATTTAATTCTGTGTCAAATTTAAACAGCTCTTTTAAAACAGAAAGTCTAAGTAGATATTAGGAGACATGAGTTAGTGGTATGTGTTGAAGACAATAAATTATAAAAAAGGTTATTTAATATTTCTGTAATTTTAGATTAGAAAAACGTATTGCAACTTGCAGAGCAGTAATATCGAAAAGTAGTTGTAAATTGAATGTACTGTCTTGTATCATACAGATTAGTGGCATATTTCATGGAGTGTTTTCCTTCTGTTTATCATTAAAGGTTTGTAAAAAAAAGTGCATTAATTTAAAAATACTCGCAAGATAGGACTAAAAGCAAAGGGGGGTGGGGGGGACCAACCAATCACAAAACCACCAACTAGAAAAGGAGTATTATTTGTATTGTGGCTTTTGATACTCTGTAATGTTTTCCATACTGGGTTCCTTTTTCAAGCTTACTTCAGGATTAAAAACTAGAAATTAAGGCAGATTGAATGTAGCCTTTTCAGATGCTTAACATCCAGAATTCTGCTTAATATTGAATCAAATGGCTGCCCTGAAAGAACAAAAGAGTTTATCACTTCAGCGTGGCAGTGGAAGAGGTGGAGAGTAAACTTTGTTTTTTCAGCTGGGAAAATGTAATTTAAATGCTTTGATATCTTTAGTCTTTGTTTTTGTCTTCCAGTTGTATCTGTTTGCATATATTTCATTAAACAGGCATTTCTAAAGCTAGGTAAATAATGTGGGTAATTAAGATTAATGGAAAAGTTAATAGCTGTGACTTTTAAAATTTTATTTATATAAGTGAAGTTAATGCAGAAGTACAAAGTAACATACTGTATGTGCTTTTAGAGCCTAAGATTCACTGAATATCTGTAAAAACATATGTATTACTTAGATTAATTTATAGTTTCTATAGCATTTTTTCCTAATATGCTGGTATTACAAAGGTTTGGAATTGGTACACTTTGGATTTTAGAAAAATACCACTTTCTGCTAAGTTGTGAGGGCTTTTAGTCTTCAAAGGCATTATTCCAAATAACCATATTATTTCTGTTACAAATCTATATTATCAGCAGGTGCTAGAATATAGGCAGTGCTTGCTCCTCACCTACATTGTGGGATTCTATAGAAGGTACTTAGAGAAGCACTATAGAAGGTGTCTTATCATTTCTGAAATATTGTGAGACCTGAAACCTGTGAAATGCATTTGCAAAGCACTTGAGGCCTGCCCATGGCCAGAAAAGATTTAACCAATCACCTTCAGAATTCTTTTGAAATTGTAGTTTGTCTCCTATTGCTGAAATATTTTTAAGTTTTTGTAATGGAGAATTGTCCCTCTCTTCTAATGTTGGCCAAAACATAACAGTAATGTGCCATCAAGAAACTTCTGCAGGAGCTTTTGAAATCACAAGGAAACAAAATCTGAGTCAGAAGTCAGAAGTCTTATGTGTACACAGCCCCACCTGTCTGACCTCCCCTCTTAAATAAAGGAAACGTTATTGTTAATTGTTGTCATGCTTATAGGTGACTTCAGACTACTGAAGTATAGAATCTATATTGCTGGCATTGTTTTTAAGCTTAGGTTTCAACAACAGGCTCTGATATCCATTGAAGTACAACAGGTGTGCTGGGTGAGATTCAGAAAGCTCCTGCTCTGGGGTAGAATGATGAACTGACAGGTGAAAATAAATCCCAAGACCTTTGATTGCAAGATTCCCAAAGATGGGAATCTTTGCTAACGCACTTATATGCAAGGATGTAACTTCTTGGTGAGATCCACAATCTTTTAACCTCAGTTTTCCAGTGTACTGGCCAATGATGCATGCTGATCATTGTGGCTTCCATAGATATTCCAGACAGGTAGTTTAATGCTAGCTGGAATATTCAGCCCCTGCCAGCAGGGAAGTAACTTCTGACAGTGTAGTATCCTCCAAGAAGCAGTTTTTCTCCCTTTATTGCCCTTTGGTCTTAGTGTTACGAGCTACTCAAACTTTAGTCTGATGACATGCAGGAGAGCAGTGGCTGAACTGAAATGTATATAGGTGTGTTACATGGAGCTAAATGTAGTGGCTTACATAGCACTGTGAATAGTGATGCAGTTACTGACCCAGCTGACGATGATGCAAGTTCTGTTTTCCCAATTAATGATGTTAGTCACTGGCTTTGCTAAGTGTACAGCGCTCAGGTTTCAACAGGAGCAAGATACTACAGAGTCATAGGAACATTCACATGTATTTGATAGGCTTTCATCTAGTTTCACAGCATCCTGACCATCCATGGAGTGGGGGATGAAGCCAGATGTGCTGCTATAAATAATTTTGTAGAGTTGTGTAACTGTACATTTTCTCAGCACAGAGACAGAAGTCTTGCTTGCTTTTCAAAATGTATGATTGTTGTAAGAAGTTGTTTAGAATGGTAAACTAATTATGTCATTGAGAGTTAGATGAAAAAGAGCATTTGGGTCTCTAAGTAGTGAAGAATTAAAATTTAGACTATGTGATTTATACAGTTAGATAAAACACAAGCAAGCATTATAGTAAAAAACCTCACTCCAAAAATAATAAACCAGATCCACTAATGGCTAGTTAAGAAAATGTATAATGTTCCGAACTTGGCATAATATTGTGATTAAAGCAGAAAACACTGACTGTGTATCTGGCTTTTTTGTAGCCAGGCTGTATTTTAGCAAACTTTTGTTATTCTTCTCAATGGATTCAGCTTCTTGCATCTCCTGCACTGAGCCTACCAATTCCATACCAAAACTGCTGTGTTTGCTGAAATCCTTTTCAGGGGCATGTATTGAGGAGTAGGGCTACCCAAGCAAGTTAGCTCCCTTGTGCTTCAGTGTCTGAGAATCACCTTTGTGATTCTCAAGTTACTACCTACAAGTTATCTACCCGGTAATGCATTGAAGTTGTGTTAAGTTAGATATTGGTGCTGTGACAGTAGCTGGAAAAAGATTTATTTATTTTTTTTATTGTTGAAACCCTTTCACGATACGAATTCCATAAGAATGTGAGAAATACTTGGTAATAGACATATAAAAGTATCAGAAGAAGATGCTTGAGTTGCTACAGTATTTTTTCCCCCAGGTACTGTTTTGCATCTTGTATGAGATTACATGTGTAAGATAATAAAAGAAAATTAATATTTAAAGTTGTAGAAACTGAAATAGATTGAGGAAACCGAAATATCAAAGTCACAGAAATAACAAGACTAACTGGTTACTGCGGAATAACTTGCAAGGAGCCTGCCCCATTTACAAAACATTAAGGTTGTAGTTGCTAGTGTGACTGTGAGCCTTGCTAATTATTTCAAGGTGTTATCTTGGTTTTGTATAAAATGTATATGTGTTATTTCATTGCAGTTGGGGTCTTATTCTAGGAAAGTAATTTGTCTGAAGTTTGTCTTTCAACACTTACATATGCTTGATTCCAGTATCTCTTCAATTTCCTTTTTTTTTGTTATTTCTGTGAATTAAGAGCTGTGTCCCTAGCAAAGGAAGAAATGTAACTGAGCTGCTTTTAAATAATTTTTTATGTTTATCAGAAAACTATTGCACTCTTGGAGTTGCATGTTTCTACTGTCTGTGTATCAACGTGCTTCCATTGGTCCAAAAAGTGTGAAACAGTGTTTGGTTTTGATATTTTCATGCTACTTCCAAGCCACAGTGATTTTTTTTTAAATAGACTTTTTAACATTTCTGGCATAAAAGACCTGAAATTGAAAGACATGAAATTGTGGGAAGATCATCAGTCTGTGAAAGGGAGCTGTATGACCAGACACTGTTTTTCCCTTTCAAAAGGCAGTATATTATGGAAGAAAGGGGTAGGCAAATTGTGTGTATTTGGAAAGAGCCAATTTAGTAAACTTAGATGAAGTAAAATCTGATCCCTATTAAAAACGTAAATAGTTAAGTTAGGAGATGTAGTATTAGTGAAATGATAGAATTATTGTTTCTGTACTATTTTCTATTTACAAGTACTTGTGTCCTCATTTAATTTAGGTTTGGGGTGGTTATGTGTAGTAAATTAATCTATATAGGCCCTTTTTTTGTAATTTGTTTGGTATCAATGATAATGCATTTCAGGGCTGGAGTGTGCTCAGTGTCGTGCAGGTACTCTGCACCTCAGCATACAGTCATTTGCTGAATTTGAGAAAGGCATTTCTGCTTATTGGATTCACTAAGTAGGCAGTTTTCTCACTTATTATTGTCAGCTATACCTTTTACTTTAAGCCATGAAATTAAATAATAGTTTATGCTGGCTTTTTATTGTAGTTCATGCATTTAAAACCTGGAACTCAGATAAAAAGGTAGTTTCAGAATAAATTCAGTATATTATTAATGAGTGGAACAACACATTAGCATTGAGTTCACAATAGATCATATCGCTTTTATTCCATCTTACAAGCTTAGCAGCACAAACAGAATAATCAACACATTATTTGGCTGTCATCTGCTGAACAGAAACCAGAGATCACAAGGAGGTTTTCCCTAGCTGCAGTGATGGCCTTTTTGTTCCAAGCCCCCATCTGGGAGGGCCATGGAGTGTTATCATATGGAACGCGGGGTTTTCTGTAATCTGCTTAGCTGCACTGCAGTTTGAATCTTTATTCCATGTTTGTGTAATTTATAATTTTAATGAGACCATGGCTCTTGTGGGCTTTGAAATATATTAAAAGCTCTTTTGTGCATATGCTTTTGTTCTTGCTTAATAGGCTCAGTGTGTTTAAAACTGATGAATTTTTATTCATGGATTTGGATGTCTGGGGATTAACTTAGACTGAATATCATTGCACTCATCTATTGATGTTTGGAACTTTTTTTTTAATACTTGTATCTGTAAGGGGAGGAGAACTTTCAGAACTTGTGTTTTATATATAAACCAGCTCAGAAATAACTAAAACAATTTTATTGAGCAATGAGAAAAAAGTACTAATTACAGTTTTATTTTTACTGCATCAATTCACATATGTTTGTGCTATGAAAAAGTAAGTAGCTGACTCCATGTACATTTGTATTGGGATATTGTTTTGGGAAAGCCGTCAATTTTTGTAGAGTTACAACAATGAGAAACACTTGTTTTTCCTTCTGTTCAGGTAACTTGAAAATGTAAATGCTGAGCTCACTTTTGTCTGTGTATTCACTTTCTCTTGGTTTTAACATTTTTTAAAGTAGAGTATGAATCTGATATTTCATTAGAAGGTGATGCTTGTAACCTGGAAGTATTGAACACACAAAAAGAGTCGTTGTTACTGTTGTATTTTCTGCAGTGCTAAAATTGGTCTGTGTTTTGCCTTTGTGTTTTTCAAATGTTTAGTAATAGATTTGATTAACTGTGTTTAAGATCTTACACTGTGATTTGTGTGTTCATAAACTGCTATGATGGCATTCTAATCTGAAACTGACACTTGGGGTAAGATTAAGACATTTGTGTTTCTTTCTAAACAGCCTTAAGGATAGTGTACCTAAATAGGTTGGTTTGATGTGGAGAGTTTTGGTTTTCTGTTTGTGGATTTCTTTTATTTTACCAGCAATCAATCATCCCTGTAATGACAAATATTTTAAGTAAACAGCCTTTTTACTTGTCAGTGCATAGGGGAATTATTTACCCCTCTTCTATTCGCTTCTTTGAGTGTTATTTCCAAAATTACCTGTGTATTTCTAGAAGGTGCCTCAGCACTGGAAAGTGCGGAGAGCATGTGAGCCATGGACAGCTTCAGCTTTTATAGGGTTGTAGATAGTGCCTCATGTGAAAATAGGACTTGTAACTCTTTGTCTTCATTAATTAAAATTAATTTTAAATGTTTGTCTGTTAAAGTGAATTTTTTGAAATGCAAGATAAGTGTATATAGCTCAGAATATCGTCAGTTGACCCTCATCACATAGACATATTTTCTCAGTTACCAGGAAAGTGACTGTGCTGTCTGTCAGACCTTTTGCATTTGTCCTAACTTTGACATTGTTACAGGAAACCATTAAGTGACTTTCAGCATCCTTCAGAGGCCCAGACTTGCTGTGTACAACCACGGCTCTGCTCAGCTATTCGGATTTTGCTGTTCAGCAAAGATGAGTGTGTATGTAGAGCTGCAGAGGATGATAGAAGCCCTGGAATGCATCTGGCTGTTAATACAGCATTTTATACATGGTTGTGAGATTGTTAGGAGTTGCTTCCCAAAGGTAAATAGAACCAGTGATAACTACTTGAAATCTATTTTGAAAACCTGCTTGTTCTGATGTAGGTAGTCTCTTGTTGTTTAACACCACAGGATTGCATTATGTGAGTTTATGTTTACAGTATTGAGCTCCTTGTCAGCTTAAGATCAGTAGATGAAGGAGTTCTTGTTGGAGACAAACTGCCAGTGCCTAGTAGAGATAATGTGAAAAATTAGTCTTCTCTTTTAGAATATCTCCAAGCTTTTTCTGATTTGCCAGATTGAATCCAGTGTTTCTGCTAGAGAAAACCAACAGAAATACAAATTGAGCTCTGCCTGACCCCCTGTGTGGACAGACCTTTTGAAAATGTTCCTTGTTCTGCTTTAAATTTTTGGAATCCTCAGATTATCATTAGAGTATCTAAAACATTTTATGTTATCTATCTGATATGGGAAGAATCTTTACCAGGAAGCATGGTATGTAACCTTTGCTATGTAACATTAACTTCATGCAGAAGTTTTAGGAGAATATTTTAACATCAAAACCAGCTCAAACGTAATTATTTTAATGGCCTAGTCTTCTAATGGCCTAGTTTTTCTTTGTTTTGAGTTTTTTGGCCTTTTTTTTTAAAGTAACAAACTTGGAGTATCTCTTTGGAATGAGATGGTGCAATTTATGGGTGCAAGATTGCCTTGTTTGAAGAATGGTGTCTGGTTAGAAGTGGAAAATGTTAGGAGAGGAGTTTGTTAGCTAAGGAAAAATTGCTAAACAATTACTAAATATTCAGTAAAAATTCAGAATTAGAAAGTGTTATATAAAGCAAATGTGACTGCAAGTTTTTTATTGTAGTGAAAATCCATTTAATATCAAGTCAAGTAAGTTGTTTGGCCACACTTTCATTGGCTGCAACTTTGATTTTCTTGAAATTAAAATTTTGGCACCATGTGTTGAACTGTGAACTGTTACACAATGTCATTGGTTACTTGGGAATGATAAATATGCTCATTGATTTCCTGATTTTATTATGTACACAGTTAATTGTAATCCAAGATTACAGAAAACAAGATGTTAATTTCTAGACAACCTATGTACATTTCCCTCTGTGTGTGATTGGTACAGAAGCAAAGAATACAAAGAGAATACCATTTGTGCTATCCTCACAGGAGCTGTCAATAAAAGTTGTAATAGGGGATTTAGGAATCTGGAAATGGCCAACTAATTTATGTGAATCTATTTTATTTCAGCTAGAAAGACTGAGCTCTGTTTCGTCTGCACTGCATATTGCAGAGCATAGGCTGTCTATAGAAAACCAGGCGGCTGCATATGGATAGTCCCTTGATATCATTCACTTGCTGTGTAATCTTATTATGCAAAGTTCTAATCTTCACCTAGAATGAATGCCTCTGGGTCAGAATATAGTCATATCAGGGTTTTTGAGGTCATGTTTTGTGATCCTTAGCTTATTCTTCTAAGTAGGGCTGGGATTTAAAGAGTATTCCCCAGACGCTAGCAGAGATAGACAGCAAAACCTGCTGCCTTTTTGGAAGACAAGACCAACATGAGGTCCCTGGTAGGATTAAACTTGATTTGTAGATATAGGATTTTTTAACAGATGTATTATTGGACAGGGAATAGGGGGCCACCAGCACAGCAAAATTGGATCACGATTGGCATTCTCGGGGAGTCTGCTGGCTGCTAAAACAGCAGCTGCATGTGGATTTGACTTCTTTCAGGTGAAGCGACTTCCAGTCATTTGGAAAGGATGGGATGAAAAGGAACCTTGGTGATAATTTTGATGTCTGCAAGATTTAGTACCAATGTAATGGGATTATTGGTAACACCTTCACTGCAGAAAAAGCCACCTGGTGCTATAACTGGCAGCAACTGAGAACTAATCCTTTCCCATCTCTTAGATGTCATTCATGAGGCTCAGAGTGATTTCCACCCTGCTAGCTATGATTAATTTTATAAACAAACAAACAAAAAACCCCAAATGATGAAAGCAGAGGCTATGGAAGCAAAAGGGAAGAGAAGATAATAGTAATTACATTTTACATAAGCTATACAGTTCTTGTAAAATAAACGAATTGTATTCTGCATGATAAATACGGATGTGTAACCTTTTTTAATCAATGTCTGTGGTATAAAAACAGTGTCTATTTCAGTATAATGTTTTAAGCTACCTACTATATGATAGGTGATAGTACCTGGAAGTAATTACCATAGGTTTTACGCTGTTAGTTCTGCTATAAAGATGTTTATACAGCAGATCCATTAAGTTTTCAAGGGGCCTGTGACTTAAATAATTTGTTTTATTGTGCTTAATGGTCTTATGCTGTATCTGGTGGCGTTGCCTGCTGGCAGCACTTTGTATTAAAATTGTGTGAAGTGGGAAAACATTCAGCCCTTTGCCTTTTTGTGGTCAACAGTATGGCATTGTTCTTAAAAATGTACTGATGAATAATTTTCTGTGGAAGCAGAATTATATTTACTGATGCTTAAGCGAGAGCAATTGTAAGATAAATATTCTGTGTTATTTTTTAAAATAAACTAGTTGTTTGGGTTTGTTTTTTTGACTGGGCTTACTCTGAACAACCATGTACTTATTAACTAGAAGCTGTTACTCAAAATTAAGAGGACACTTTCATGATTGTAGTTACTCTGCGTTCGATATCTAGGACCTTAATGTTAGAAACAAAACCCCAATCCTCAAAACTTGTCTTTTTAGGTTCAAACCATAATCTAGGGGTGTGTGTGTATATATATATATATATGCCATAATTGGAAATTAACTTCCTTGTGTAAAAAAATCCAAAGCCTTATATAAGAGCTAAGCCTTTTCATCATTATCATGAATATCTAATAAGCCTGAGCCTTTAAAAAAAAAGTCCATTGTGCCACATTTATTAGCTGGGAGTGATGACATGCACATCTCGGAGCTTAAGAGTTTTAAGAGAACTGGGACCTCTTTGGTCCCAAATTTGAAACCTACTCATTCATGTTCTGTTGTCATGGTGACTTTTATACCATGACCACTCTAGCAGTAGGTAAAGCTCACTCTGAACCTTGTGTTTCCTTGAATTATTTACAAATCTATCCCTCCTCATTCAGAGTTACTTGGAGACCTCAGAGAGAAACAAATGTGTTCAGTTGTAACTATTGGGAGGTACATGTCATCCAGAGTCTAAGGGGAAATCAGTTGCCATCAGTTTGAAACTCATTTTCAGAGACAGCTAGCCATTGTTTTTGATTTCTTAATAAAAATTAGTTATAGCTGTTGGCATGAGAAGTTTCTCCAATTCCTTTTAATATCCACAGATGCCTGAATTCTGTACTCTAAATACATTAATATAAGGTTTCTGAGTAGCATGGACCTGAAATACAGGATGATTGTGCAGTATTTGTCTGCCTCAACCAAGGACCGATGCAAGGTGGCCTTTCTGGCAGATACTGTTAAGAAGTATTGATGATCGACTTCTCTCAAGATAGTTGTGGTTATTAATTCACACTAGCTGTGCAATTCAGATTGATTTGTCACTCCATCTTCCTTTTATCACCTGGAATATGTTTCTGGGCTCACAGTGTTTCATGCGCTGAGAGCAAGGAGCTGGTTTATGCTTTTCATAGCCTACTGGGTTGAGAGGAGCACCCGCTCTTTTGGTACTCCAGAATAAATTCTGCTGAAAGAGCGTTTTGCTTGTGGTGAAGCTGGTTTAGTTTTCACATGGTGCGCTGCAGTATGCTGGGCACTGCATGTGCTAATGAAACATTTCAAGACTTTTGTTTTCTTTTGTATTTTGGGGTCATTACTGTGGAGTTTATTAGGTAATCTGAAGGATGCCGAATTACAGATTTTTTTCATGCCCATGGCGTGGGGGTTGGAACTAGATGATCTTAAAGTCCTTTCCAAACCTAACCAATCTATGATTTATTCTGGAGATGTTTTATGTTATTTTGGAATACGGAAGTGAGCTGAGTACAGAACACTGCAATCTCTCTCTCTCTTTTTTTTTTCCTTTATAAATAAGTACTAAATGCAAAGAACAAAAGCCACTTTTGACTGTATTCGGGCAAAGTTCCAGTTAACTTCTGAGAGTGTTGTGCAAGTAAAGGTATGCGCTTTTAAATCCCTGCACTTAAACAGCAAAATGTCATGAAATACAGAAGGGGTGGGTGTGTCTTTATTTCATTATTAAAAAGGGCATATTGTGCACACAGCATCTTTTTTTTATATATTTTTTTTTATTTTTTTATTTTTACCTAACTGGATTTATTTAGCAAGCATCTTAAATGAGGGAAATCTTGCTGTTTTAGTTCATGATAAAGCTGATAGTTTAAGGGGGACGTATTTCTTGCAGAATGCTTCAGTTATACTCAGTATGTGTGTATTTCACTTTAGAGAAATATATATATAAAAATCTTAAAATTGGAGTAAGGAAACAGATTAGTATTGCAGGAATTACATCTAATAATCAGAGTTTGACTTAAATATGTGGGGGAGTCAAGGTATTTATAGTCTTATGTGCTGCAGAACTTGTGTCACTGTATTGTAGCTGAGGACAAAAGGTTTTAATGCCAAGCATTTTGGTAATGGAAGTCTAGTCAAACGAAGGGTTTGTGAAACCTTCAGAGTCTGCAGTTGTATTCTCTTCCTAGAATAGTCTTACTTACGCAAGCCATTCAGGACTCTCTTAATTTTATTTAGGTCTTAACACCTTTTTTCATTTGATTGATTGCCAGGTTGCTTTTAAAGTTTTGGTTGATTACTTGATTACTTGTTTACTGTGAATGTAATTTCAATTGTGAAATGTCTTTCAAATCACCTCAGATGGTTTAATACTTCCCTGTTTTGCTGTTGAGTCTTCAGTTTTAAATGCTAATGCTTGAAGGCAAACAGTGATTTGAGTTGCACCGTCTTCATGTGATTAAAACAACTCTATCAAGTGTTATTTAATAAATAACTGCATCTGTGTTACAGTACGTGGTCCAGTCAGGAAAGGAAATCTTGCATTTAAAGGTACAATTAGAGCTTTTCGCATTACGTTCAGCCAAACCTAGTGGAGGGGAGGATTTTTTTGGAACTGTTGCACATATTTTGACACGTGGCAGATAAGCCTGTCTGCTGTTTTGACTAAAAGAATCCCAGCTGAGTCAGCAGATAGCACTGACACTGTTCTCTCCCATTAATTTCTCTAGTTTGGCAAAGGTTGTTTTTTGTTTCAGGTCCTCTTCAACTAAATTTCATTAATAAGCTGGTGAGAGGGGTCCATTGATTGTACACGTGGATGGGTCTGTGTAGGAAATTAAAAACTTCTTGCTGGCATTTGAGTTTAAACTGTATTAATCTTCTCAGATACATCTGATTATTTGTTTTACTCACTGTTATTTTTGTTTTGTTAAATGTTGTCTGTCAGTTGTGGGATACAAAAGATAGTTTTGTAAATGTTAGGTTGTTTGTTACCAAATGAATGACATTCTTCTGTTTTACTGTAGATCAGAACCAGCTGAACAACATAACACTATACCATGCTTCGAAATGTCCTAGGAAAAACCTTTCGGTTTCTTGGGTATACTGTGCAGTATGGCTGCATAGCACATTGTGCCTTTGAGTACCTTGGAGGAATTGTTGTGGTAACTTTTCATTTTCTTGACATTTAAAAGAAAATAAAACTGTAAGACGGATACTGTTATATGTGGTAATGCAAATATTTTAGGTTTCTTAATTTGCTTTAAAACTTCCAAAGCGTGTTTAATTTTTTTTTTTTTTTTTTTGAGGCAGGTCCAGCCTTTATGAAAGTTATTTCTACTTTAGGTATTTGTATTTTTTGCTAAGTTACTGCTTGAGGCATTACTGAAGCAAATGGGAAACTATGATTAAGCATTTTTCAGAGAGCAAAAATTCTTTCAGAGAGACTGGAGTCACTAATAATCATAGACTCACAGACTGGTTTGGGTTGGAAGGAACCTTAAAGCTCATCCAGTTCCAACCCCCTGCTTGGAGCACCAAGCCCCTACAGATTTATTTCAGCACCTAATCTGGAGACATTAGTAGGAGCAGTACTTGAAGCTCTGCTTTGTTCAGTTTTACAGGCTCTGTAAAAAGGGACTGTCGCAGAAGCTGCAAGAGCAGCTCACATCCAAACTCCACTATGTCTAGCAGCAGTATCTGCTAGTTTAGACCTGGGGAGGAGAGGCAGGGAACATAAAACATCCAGAGATCTGCCCAGAGTTAGAAGCAAGAGCATTTCCTACTCTGCTCTAGTGAGACCCTGCTTGGAGTACTACATTAAAATCTGAGGCCCCAGCACAAGTGCAGTTCAGGACTGGTCCTGAGCACATAAAAAGCTGTAACAGACTTAGTGGTGCTCTGGAAGCTGTCCTCATCTTTTAAATGTATCAGATGGTCTTTGGAGGACCTCACTTTTTCAGTTGATCTTTATATTACACCTTGCTATTTATTAGCAAATAATTTGAATGTTAATGTATTTTACCTAAAAATAATTGGAAATAGTAATTTTTGTCTCATTTTTAATTTGCAGTGTTCTGGACCTTCAATGGAACCAACCATTCAAAATTATGATATTGTCTTTTCGGAGAACCTTAGCCGCCACTTTTATTGCATTCGAAAGTATGCTCCTTTGTTGAGACTGGACTTTACATTCCATTTGCCAGAGCTTGTCAATAACCACATTCTGTCTGTCCTTTATTTTTCATACATGCCTCTGCTTCTGAATTGTAAGTTTTCATAAATCTCTCACTGTGTCTGATGGAAGTTAAGGTGGTCATCACATATAGCCCATCAGACAACTTGTTGGAATTCATTTTGGATATAGCCAATTGTCCAAAAAATTGATTTTATTTTTTTTTTCCCTTAAACAGTTCTATTGTGTGACTGTAACTTCTCCTTCCTAAGCAGTTTTGTCTTACTTGCAAACCAAGCTATAGGTATTGCTGCACTCAGCTGGGTTTTTAGGACAGTGACCAAATGCACCTTTATTACTGTAAAGCACAGTGGGCTCAAGGCCCTTGCCCATTTTGTTTGGGTCTGTTTCACTGTACAATCTAATGTATATAATCAGGAGGCAAAAGTAACATGAGTTCTTAGAAACTCAGATATTTGGAGTTCCACTCAAAGATTAATGTTTGGTCAGTAACATTTATGAACATAAAATCTGTTCTGTTCCATATTTATGTAGCAACAGGATTGGGTTAAGTGGCATTCATTTAATTAGAGCATTGTTGATTAAAATCTAGTCTTAAATGTTTCATATATGATCTAAGTAAGAAAAAATCTCTCCAAATGTGCTTTAAAAACTATGTGCAAAATTACACCCAGAGTAAAACTGAAGAAATCAAAATTGTAGACATGAATTTTCAGCAGAAGGAAGTATCTTTAATGTATATATGAATAATTTTTGAGTATATACATGTATTCAGTGAAACAGTTTGTACTTAGAGTTCTTCTGTTTGTTTTTTGTTTCTGTTTTTTTCCTCTCAGAGGAGACATTGTAATTGTGAAAAGCCCAAATGACCCCAAATCAAATATCTGTAAAAGAGTAATTGGCTTGGAAGGGGATAAAGTCTGCACAAGCAACCCTTCAGATTTCCTAAAGAGTCACAGCTATGTAAGTATTAGTTTTCTTGCTCTGTAAAGTAATGATTATTTAAGTAGGCCTGGTAGTCCGTAAAAGATTTGCAATATTTGAGTATTATCATAAAGTATGACAGTCATAAATTATTCTTTCTTGTATATGTACAGTAAAAGGTGATTTGTAAACTGTTTATGGCAGGGTGTCTTTCTCAGTGTCTTTCGTCTCTCTAGGAAGTGTAGGCAGATGATGGTTTTGCTCTGTCCTTCGCTTAGGCCTTCTTCTCTGGACAAATACTCTCAAACCCTCTGCCTACACAGTACCAATGGCAGACTCAAGGAATTGGTCTTAAGGCAAAACTTTCTGTGTTTTTAAACACTATGCGAAGATTTTGTCTCGGCAGTAGTTGTGAGGATTTTGCTTTTGGACTTACACTTTAATGTATCTCTGTATTTCAGTGTAACAATATTTCATTTTTTCTGAGTATGGTTGGAAAAGTAGTCATTTTCCTAACTTGTCCAAAAAGTCAGGTAACACAATAAAAAGGAAAGAATATTCTTAATGCTCACTTGTCTTTACACAGATAGACTTAACAGAAGTTTGCTAAGATTTGTGACAAAATGTTTTCAGCAGCTTCTTTTTTGTAGGTGTTTTTTCCCCAAAGCATGTTTGACCATTACCTCTGTTCAGCACCTTATGGAGATATCAGACTTTGCATGTGTGTTCTGAATCTTGAAAAGGCAACAGAATATCTTTCTTTTAGATCCACTTCATCCTTACAATTAGAGTAAAAAGAATTAGCATCTGGTCCATAGCTGAAGTCCTGTGCTGTGAAGGTAGAGAATTTTATGGAACACTCATTGCAGCCAGCTACTGTTTGTGACAGATCCTGTAACAGCTGGCTGTCTTTACGGCTTCATTGCTATTAAGGAGCTGGTGTCTGTCCTTACTAAAATCAGTGACGAAATTCTCTTGTCAACATTCTGTCTAGATTCAGTGTCTGGATTTTAGTCACGACCTAGGACCAGAAAGCAAGGAAACAATTCATAGCCTGTTCTGAGGGGTTGAATTTGTGTTTTCTGCTCAAGTATTGAGGCAAGACATTTCAGGCTCCTGGCTCTAATCTGCCTTCTGACCAAGTGCCAGCACTGTTAGAGCTCATGTTTACACTTACATCACTCATGGGCAGAAAGAAGGAACTAATTCTCCATTATGTTTTGAAGAGGAGCACAGTGCTTAGTTTTTCCATAAATCAAATTGTGTTAACCTTTTAACCAGGGTAGCAACCCCCCCCCCAAAAAAAAAACACAGAACAACCCAAAATGAAAAAAAACGCAAACAACAAACCCACCTCCCCCCAAAGAACCCTAACCCACCTTTCTTACCAAATTGAAGACATTTTCTAGCTCTCACGGAAGTACTAATTTAGTTGAAATATGAACTTCTAGAGCAGAATGACCTGAAATGGTAAACCTGAATTCTGTGTACACAAACTGAGTTTCCTTGACCATCTCATTCCTCACTTGTCTTAGTCATAGAATCATAGAATAGTTACCTTTGGAAAGGACCTTAAGATCATCTAGTTCCAAATCCTCTGCCATGGGCAGGGACACCTCACTCTAAACCATGTCACCCAAGGCTCTGTCCAACCTGGCCTTGAACTCCACCAGGGATGGAGCATTCACAACTTCCCTGGGCAACCTATTCCAGTGCCTCACCACCCTTACAGTAAAGAACTTCTTCCTTATATCCAATCTAAACTTCCCCTAAGTTTTAACCCATTACCTCTTGTCCTGTCACTACAGACCCTAATGAAGAGTCTCTCCCCAGCGTTGTTATAGTCCCCTTTCAGCTACTGGAAGGCTGCTATGAGGTCTCCACGCAGCCTTCTCTTCTCCGGGCTGAACAGCCCCAACTGAAAAGTCCTGAAAAGGAAGTTTAGGAAAGATTTGTACTTGACAGATACAATAGATGTCAGCCTTTCTGGAAATCCTGAGGGGATCAAATGAACATCCAGCAGAACAGTTTCTACTCTAGGTGCAAGATTTCTTCTGCAAGTTTAATACAGAATGTGTGAGAGGATGAGGAATGCAGAGTCCATGTCCTTTTTTCCTGTGTATGTTTTAAATAAAGGCTAATGTCCAGAAATACAGCCAAGTGACATGCAAGCTTTCTTAGTTCTTACGTTGTTACTTGTATCTAGGGGGAGAAACGCGCTAAATGGAATCGTTTCATCTGTTAGTGCATACCTGTCTTTACTGGTAGTTGAAGAGGTATATCCTTCCATCTGTTCAGGAGGCACTTCCTTTACAGAGTAAGAGTATATTCTCAACGTAGGTATCTGCACTTTGTGCTCATAACTGATGCTGGATTATTCACTAAGTAAATGGGTTTTGTCAGAGCGGGAAAAAGGTAATTGCCTACTCAGATTCCTTGTTTTAGTCACTCACTGCACTATGCACTTTTTCTGTTAATTTGAACGCAAGATTGTCTAAAGCAAATAGCAGCAGCTGATGCACAGAGAACTGGCTGTTTGTTTTGTTGCAACTTTCTTGATAAAAACTAACATGAGTTGGGTTTTTGAAAGAAAGGTTGTTGAAACTGAGGAAAGGCCTTGGCTAGGATCTCACAAATGAGAAATCTCTGAGTCATACTTGCCTCTGGAGTCAGCGACTCCAGAGTCTAGAAGGTCAGAGGATGGGTTGTTCTTACTACAGTGAACTGCTCGGATTTCCTTGACTGACTTGTGTCCTGTTTAGGGGAGTGATACTCTCATGTTTGCAAACTTAGTTTGAGGTAGTTTGAGACACCAGGGAGTTACTCTCATGTTTACAAACTTAGTACAGTACAGTAAATACAAAACATCAGCTGTCAGAAATATTACCAATTAGGTAGTTCAAATTTCTGCTTCATTCCTACCTAAGTAGCTGAGAGTGAAACCATGTCTAAGCAGCTGCTTCTCTTCTCACCCCAGAAGGAGAATCTTTACAGACATGTTAGTAGGAATTGTGCTTAGGCTACATTGACACGTCAGTGCAGGCATATTTTACAGATTTTAAGTTAGGGATTTTTTTTTGTTCAGAAGCACTATCGTATGTGATTCTTCTGAAGCCTAAGAGAATGCTAAAATCAGATCTTGTTTCCAATCCTGTTTCATTCATGACTGTGCTTCTTATGATGCCTTATATATAGATAGGAGAATGAAGAGCTCTACAATTTTTTTGTGAAATTACACAGATGAGATACTGCAAACAACCAAGTAGATTAAAAACCAACCAAACAGACAAAACCCACAATGAACCAGCCTTCCAAGCTGTAATAAAAGTGAAAAATAAAAGCATACATAAACTGAACAAGTTGTTCTCAAAAGAGATGTTTCACTTAAGCAGCAATGCGGTATAGCATTAGCAGTTACATGAAAGTCTTTATAGTGGTATAAAAATACTTTTGCCACTATACTTAGCTGAAGAAGTACAGCATATGAGAAAAATTATTTTTGTCTGAGTTCACTAAGTGTAAGGCTGTACTAAAAAACTGTCTTTGATGAAGTTCATCAATTACAAGCTGATGGAACTAATCCCACATATCAAATTGATTGATATAAATTAAGCATATGCTTAAATTTAAATTTAATTACAGAAGGAATGTCTTTACTTTGGACCCCTTATTGTCATGTGCTAGAGGCTGGAGCTTATCTGCAGAATAATCATGAGAGAAATGTTCCTATTTACATGAAAAGTATAATGAAATTCCTTCTTTGAGTAAGCTGTCACAAAGTTATGAAACTTAATCTTTCTTTCAATTTCAACTGATGCTTGGTATGGAATATGAGCATTGGGCTGGCAGTTATCCTGGGCTCCTTCTTGGGTTTGTGCTCAATTATGGTGTTTATAGATACAAGCAAATATGTTTAATAAACATTTAAGAATGCATAACATATTTTTACTGTATCAGAAGCAATGTACTGTGAACCCCAAATTTAAAAAAGTAAAGAACTAATTTTTAGTAATGTGGTATTCAGACATAATTATTAAAAATATCTTTACTGATGTATTCGTTTAACTGTAAGATGTAAGTAATGAGTGTTAAGGAAATTACTCAATCACAGTAAACCCCTGAAATGGTCTTTCAAAATAACAACAGAAAGGTCAGTTTTCACATTTAGGTTTTTATTTCCTGTTCTTAAAAGTCTTAATAATACAGATTCAGATTTATAATTCAGATTGAGTATCCTATTGTTCTATTTGAATTTGTTTTAATGCCATTTACCTTAGCTTTAATTTCTTTAGTACCATATGTTCTTGTGCTGCAGCTCCTATTTACAAATTGAAAAAGTGAGGGGTAAATCATCAGATTAAAACAGCTTGTATGTCATAAACCACCAATATGCTAAGTCTTTGTGTCACTTACACAAAAGTAGGACCTAATAATGTCACTTAATACAGCTAGAGTCTGTAAATAAGGAACTGCCTTTTGCAAGTCATGGTGATAAAAAGCTGAGATACAAATCCATATCTCAGCAACACTCTGCTGGCAATCAATCACACTGCAGAACTAATGCTGTGCGACTGGCTGATGTGGGGGAAGTATGTTTACCTTGTGCTAAAAGGAGGTTCATTGCGGAGATGGCATCTCTTCATCCTGTGGTTAACTCTAGAGCTAACACAACTCCAAAGATAATGCATCTTACTGTGTTTGCAGACCAAAGAAAGGGGTCTTACGCAGCGCTATTAACTCTTGAACAGTCCTTGTCAAATGCAGTAAGAATACTAGGTACCAAGAATAACATAATGTTAATGTAGACAACACAATATCTTCATCACTAGACAGTATTACAGATTTTGGATACTGAAAAGTGGTTTGATACTTCAGAGTGCTCAGTATCATTGGACAGTCTCTTTACAGTATCCTAAATAAGCAATTAAAAATTACATTCTCAGAACACTAGTTCTTTTTCTTTTGTGTCTTAATAGTGCATTTACACTCATGGTTTAGTACTTCAGTCATCTAAGTTTTAATAGTTGCTAGTCAGTAGAAAGAGAGTGTCTTAATCTTTCTTCTTCTCCTTAGTTCAAGTGTTCTAGAGGTTTGAGAGAAAGTTATGCCATAATTTTAACCAGCAGGTATGCTACGTGTATGTTGGGAAAGGAGAACTGAGTTGGTGTATTTGTTTAGTTTGCAGATCCTTCTACATCCCAGTACAGAGTTCGTGACTAAAGCCATTCTTGAATTTTCTGAGACATAATTTAAATCAAAATTCTGACATGTCAAAACTAAATTATTCCAGTGTAACGAAACACAAAGTTTATCAGTCTACTCCCCAATATTTCCAGGGTTTCTTCTTCTCAAGTGGACTGGTCTTTGTCCAGAGCCTACCAAAGATGGTAACAGGTTTTGTGTTCTAACCAGTAAGTTCTAGTTTGGGTTTGAACCTGCACATGTTTTGTATTTTGGATGCCCTGTTACGTGCATGTTTTCTGGAGAAAAGAAGAATGAAATCCTTCATAATGGTTGCTATAAGAGAAGTCTATGCAGACTGCTACATAATCTTTGCTGGATTTATCATCAATATTTTCTTAAAAAATACCGATCTTCTATAGATCAAGAAAGCTGGTAATAATCCGTACTGATGAATCACAGAAACATTGTGATTTTTTTTCAGGAGATCGTAAGTGTAGCTTGGAGATTTGTTTTTGAAAGTTTCGGCCTGTGAGCATCTATAAAATATGAGAAATTCAAAACCGTTGTGGATTAAAAAGCTTAAGTAATTTTTCACTATTTAAAGCAAAGTGACTTTGTTTTCAAAAGAGAACCATTGTTTTAATGCAGAGAAAGAGGTTGTGCAAAGTGTGCATATTCTGTGCATTATTCTCCATGACATTAATATTTGGTTGTAGTGTTTAGTAACTATTAATTTTAAATTAATTTTAACTGATAATAATTTTAGAAAAGAAATGATGGGTAGCAATTTTAATTTAGGGTTGCAGCTAGAGATTTTAAAACTTGGATATGCAGCTTTTCACGTTGATTCACATCAGCATATTTAACAATATGCTCTAGATCTGAATATTAAATTAGAGTATTTATAGAAGTCAAGTGGACAACGTATGCAGGTGTTTGAATTGTTACTTCACACAGTTGGAAACTTTTCCAGCAGCCAGAAAGTGATACTGAGAGAAAGGATATCTTTTTGTCATTTGACTGGCACAGATATTTCTGATGTGAGAATTCGGGGAGCTTTCCCATAAAGCAGTGGCTGCACTGATCACACCTTTTACATTCCAAGTAAGTTCCAAACTATATTCAAATAACCAGTAATGCTTTGAGAGATTGCTGTCACAGCTTCCCCAAATTGTTACTGTAGAACAGGACTCCTCTGATAGGCCTGCATGATAAACTGTCTTACAAATTCAAATCTAAGACAATATACTGTTGTTTCCTTGTAGTATGAGTTAACACTGCTACCACTGAAGGTTCCATGATTTTAATAGTAATTCATTTCAAAACTTGAAGACAGACAAGTCTTCACATCTTACCTTTCTATAACTTTTCTATTAAAACAACCAATGACTTAAAATAGAAAATGGATTAAAAAAATACTTAATCACAGTAAATTTAAGCCTGTTAATATTTCATTGTCATCTTTTCTCATAATAATCTGGACCAAGGTCATAATGTATTATTTTTAATACATGTATTCAGACAAGCTGGGCCAAGTACATTATATCTTATTCATAGGCAGTGTTAACTGCTTAATACGGAAAAAGAAGATGCTAAACTGTTTGGAAGTACCTGTGAATTTAAGGTAAATGGATTCTGTTATATTCTTTCAAAAAGTATTAAATTCTAGATAATTCAGCCTCTTAGTGATACATAAGAGATGTTGATTAAAGATCTGCTATACTGTTAAAGTTCCAGTGTGGCTGCTACCATTTCATAGCTTTTTTCCAGCACAAAAAAAAAAAAGGTAAATGTTTATGCTGATTTTGAAGGTATTGAGATAATTAAAGTTGTTGGTTTTTATATATGTGGTAACCTTAATATGAACAACGTTAGTGATAAGCCTATAGAAATGGTGGCTTCAGCAACTGGATCATTAAAAAGGAGTATCTGTTAAGCATTATTCACTCTTGGTTCTGAATTAATAAATAAAGGATTAAGGAACAGTTTGAGACTTTAAGCATAGAGTGATAAACTCCTGCATTTCTATGGTGTATATTTTATCCTAACTAGATGCAATTTACTTAAATAAGGCAATTTAATCTGTATTTAGTAAATTTGTCATTTGATATTGTAGATTCTTTCATCATATTTCACTTTAATCAAGAACGGTAACACCTGTGGTTTATTCACAAAAGCTTCTTTTGTTAACTGAACACCCGCAGGCCATGAAGCAATTACATTTGTTGCTTGTACCAAAGTAGGAGGCACTTAAATAGACCTTAGTAGGGATAGATGAGAACTTGCAGACTTTATTCTTTTGTCCAGCACTGAGATTAGTTCTTATCGTAGCTCAAGAAGGAAGCCTCTGAACTGAAAAGATGGGAATGATTTAAAGTTCTTCTTAAGTTTGAAACTTTGATATTGCTGGAGGTGATGTGAATACCTGTGACCTTATGAAAGTTCAAACTTCATCTATTCCCAGCTGATTGTACAAGCTGATGTTCTCTGACAAACACAGGCTGCTTAGAATTCTGAATGGATAGATTCATGTTTATAGTTTTCCACTTATTTATTAAAAATCCCTGTTTCTCCATCTTTAGTACCTGTGTCCCCCAAAATCACAAACCAAAAATAATCCCAAACCGAATCCAGCCAAAAGCCAAAACTCAACCTAAATCATAGAAGCCTGTTTTCATTTAGTTTGAGGTACTTTTGAGACAGATAATCTAATAGTTTTATTTGCAGTATATTAGTTTTCTAGTGTGCCAATTAATGCAGTAGAAGCATCTCATCTCTTGGTTTTGAAGTTAGCGAGATTACTTGAAGTTTGGTGGCATGTAAAAAGACCGAAAGTATATGATTCTTTGTTGACTTCTCCCTGGCCATTTATGTAAATTAATGTTTTATGCTAGTAAGTATGTATGAAACACCTGACCTGTACTTCAGTTTTGCTGCTTTAACTGCCATTGAGTAAATGCAACAGCCTTGCAACTTTAGCCAGTTTGTCAGTGAAAGATGCTTTTTTTATCTATCTGAGCTGAAAGAGAATAAACTACTGCTATGGGTTGAGTTGTTCTAAATTATAATCTTGCTCTTCTGGTCTGTCTGCTCCTGTACTAGAGCCCTCAGAGCCTTGGAAGGGAGAACCTGGAAAAGTCATGTGTCTGATCAGTGTCCTGTATTCTCATGCATATGAGCTGCACCTCAGATAACCGGTTCTGCCTGAGAACTGATGTTCCTTGGAAGTAAATCCTCAGATAATCTGCACAAAACCAGAGGCACAGTGGTTGCAAAGGCAAAGGGAGCAGTCTGCAGGCAGTCAGAGGCAGAATGTTTTCATGTGCACCCATGCTGCTTTGGCACTGCTGGTTTTGCAGGTGAGCCACTAGTTAGTTATGTGACAGTTCAGTTGTTGGGCTTGTGAGGCTTTCACATCTTAGTTCTGGTCTGTGTGTGAGGGGGAGCAGAAATGCTGCCCAGCCCAAGGTAAATGATTTTGGCACTCTTGTCAATGTTTTTTGTCATCACAATCATTTGGAGTGTAGTAATAGGAACTATGATTTCAGTTGTACTTTTTAGATACAATTAACTTGGTTTGAGAGGTCTGTGGCCTGTAGGTACCAAAATGCAGTGTTGTGTATTGTCAAGGAGGTGGCTTTCCCATTGCTTGGGGTTTTTCTGGCAATAGCAGCCTGTCGGTATGTAATTAATATACTCTTACTATAATATACAAGTTTTCCACATTTTTTTTTCCTTTGGTTAAAAATTGATATTATTCCTGACTTCTGTGCTTGTATGGCTTTAAGGCATTTTGGACTGGGTCTTGACTTTGCAAAGGTTGATACTCAAAGTTAATTTGGTTCAATGTGAGTAATCCTACTGAAATCAGTGATGTGGTCCAGACACAGTTTGGTGCATAAAGCCTTGAAGGATTCTGGCTTTAGTGTTTATTTCAAAGTGGTGTAAACATTTTTTTTTTTATAATCAATGATTATGGCTTGTCACTGGTATTTGGTTTACATTTTCATCTAATTCATCTTATTTTTATTACTTGTCTTATTTTTAGGTTGTAGTGAAGTGCTTAGATCATGGACAGGCACCATACAAAGGTATTATACTGTATTATCTCTAGATGAATTATACATTGTGACAGTACTCTTTAGGACAAATTTAGAGGTATAGGGTCCCGTCATACCTTCCATGGAGAACTACAGAAGTTACTGTAAGTGGTGAATTTCAGGATATAGGTTTATACTTTATTGCAAATGTTGCATTTGGAATGCAATCTATGAACGTCTTGTCTAGGCAAGTAATTATTCGTCATATTGGAAGTGATAGCCACAGCAGGCAAAAGCAATTGATTTTATTCTTTTACACTTATGGAGCATGTAACAATGATGGGGAGGTCTAGAAGTGTTTGGATATACTTATGTTGAGTGGGTCCTTATTTCACGTAATAAGAGATGAGCTTCACCTTCTGCCCAGAACTGGGGAGGGTGAGAAAGCATGGGAACCAGTAAAGTAGAAGGGGACCTGATTGTGTCCTGTGTGTGAAACAGCAGCACATGGCAAGACACAAGGCTATTTCGGAAACATGAAATGTTAATGTGTGTTTGCTTTTTTATTTCACTGAAAAAAAAATATGTCTTCCTTTCATAGTAATTTATGCTTCTCCTTTTGGTATATTTGCTGAGATAGTCTTTCAAAGTAACAGTAGTTTGATGCATGATTTGTAATTTTGGTAGATGCTGGAGAGTTTGCAACAGAAAGGTCAGAATGCTGCTTTATGTTTTAATACACACCTATTGCACTGGGTACAATGCAAATAATGAATATCCAACAAACCTAACAGTAGCTGCTGGACATTTGAAATCAACTGTATACCACACACTGAAGAATACAGAATGGCAGCGCATTCTCTAACAGAGACGTGTCAAAACCCTATGTTCACATGTGACTGAACTATTTTAAAAATTATTTATTTTAAATTGACTTTTGGCTGGTTATTTTGTTTGCAAAGCTGCTTGAGTAGGAGGAGGCTCAAAAGTCATCTCCCCGAAATCAGCTGGTCTTCCCAGAGGATGCTCTTCTGTGCACACATTAGCAATCTGATAAGCCTACAAAAAAAGAAAGGTGGCCCAATGTGGAATGCCTGTACTGAAGGACTGGGAAAACAAGAAGCAGAGGACCTTGACAAAACAAACAGATCAGTTTAAAACAAACAAGGCACCCCTCCTTTATACAGGAGCCTGTGGAAAGAAACAGTATCAGTAGGTTTCAAAAGGGTTTTGGGCATAGTGCTGGTCATACATAGAGATTCTAAAATGTTGAGGCAGGGATGTGTGCCCTCTGACATACTGAAACCCCTCTCCTGGATACCAGAGAAATTCAGGGGGTTTCTGGGAGAAGATGGACAGGCTTGCATGTGCTTTCCACCATGAGTACCTCTCTTTGGAACTGTCAAGAGACAAACTATTGGGTCTTAATCTGCAGCTTGTACACTTGCTACAGCTCAACAAAGGGACTCCAGGGTGATGTGATCTGTTACCATCCTAGCATGGTAACAGATGGGTAGGAGCATCACTAAGCAAAAGCCTAAAAGGCTCATTTAAAGACAAGGTTCCCGAAAGCATTACCTGGCCAAATACCTGCAAGTACAAACAATTACACTGCAGCTGCATTCTCCTCAAATGGTTTTCTGGGGAGCCTGATTTTATTCTTAATGGTTTACAGCCAAATTTCACTACTGGAGTGGTATTTTATTTTAATTTTACTTTTATTTATTTTAATTTATCTATTATCCTTGAATTCTGTCTATGTAGACTATGGTATTTACAAGTCCATGTGGCTTATTTCTAAACCATTCATGTTTATACTGCTCAAACTTTGAGTTTTATTTGCTTTTTTGTTTCCACGTTTTTTTCTCTGAATTATGGGCATAGTAATGTTTCAAGTACATGGTTTTGGAAAAATGTATGTTAACCTGAAGTCCATTTTAAATATTACCTACCTTGGGAAAATGTTGCTACTTTTAAATTTTCAGCCCAATTTAGAATTTTAGAAACAAAAACAGATTAGAAAAATAATTACTATTTTATTTGGTCACTTGTAAGGGGTTATTAATTAAAGAGGAAATCTTAGTTTAAGACTCTAACAACTTTCTCATATATGAAAGCTTTATACTCTCATGTTTCTCTGTCATTTGAGTCAGTCAGTGACTGCCATCAATCTATGGTATCTTACATAGTTAATGTATAACATATATATAGGCAATGAAAGGTCTTTGTCATATAGTATAAGGTCACCATCATTAATTTTCAAATTATGAAAAGGGATTTGCTGTTTTGTGATCATCATTATTGCAATATAATGTGTTGTGGATTCTGCCTGCACATAGAATGAACTGTGATCTTAATTAGAACTTTGACAAGCCTACTCCGATAAAATGATGAGATTATTCGTAATTGATGTCACAATCAATTACCAGTTAGTTCATCATGACTCTACTAACAGGTCTAGCCTTGGTGCTGGCCCCAGGATGTTGATGAGTGTGTGGCTGCCCTGTTCATGCTGTTACTGCGACAGGAGGGCAGATTTTCAGTCAACATCCTAATGACCTCTTTTGAAGTCTATTAAATTAATGACCCTGTCACACTGCTCTAACCTCTTACATCTTCATTTTGGATTTTTTGTTGCAAACCATTGGTTTTTGAGCACATGATAAAACAGATACTTTGGAGCACTCCACCCTCCAGATCTGGCACTAGATTCAATAAAAAACTAGTTCCTTATACAGTCATGAAATACAGAACACAGAAATCAGAAAATACATTGTAAGGCAAACTGTGCTCAACACCATTCTGTTCTATCTTTTTACATTGCAATCTTGCTTAATCATAGGTGCCTAAAGGACATGTTTGGTTAGAAGGTGATAATCTCAGGAATTCTACAGATTCCAGGTGCTATGGACCTGTTCCTTATGGACTGATAAGAGGACGCATTTGGTTTAAGGTATCTATATTTATAGTATCTAAAAACAGTTGCATTTGTAGTTCCTGTTAGGTATTTAAAACTTACCTCCCTAACTGGCTGGCCAAAGAAATGTGAAGGAAAGCTTGAGCACAGTGGCCACTTGCTGTAAAGGATAATTCAGTGGCAGTGGGGGTTTTTCTGAGCAGCACTCTTTGAGCTGAAACTGCCTCTGAAAATAGATGAGTTGTTTTGCAAGCACATCCAAACCTGATAAAAACACACCCATAATCTCCTCCCCCCATATACCCTACTGCACAGATGTACATTCCAACCTTAATTCAATCCTTGCCTTTGCAAAATGGTAGGAAAGGGCAGCTCCGTATTTCACTGCTATAATTTGGAAAGCATAGTTCAAAATACAAAATGGAGGGTAAGGTTATCCTTCGTACACTTTAGACAGGTAGACTAGCCTTGCTGCTACTTAAACTAAATCTGTGAAAGACCCTTAACAGTAAAGTCAAATCTCTGCCACCATAATTGTCCACCACATTTGTATTTAAGAAAAAAAAAGCTTTGAATTAAAATTGGATTGTCTAAACCTCCACAGTTTCTCCTCCGTTTCAACAGTTCTACAGCTTTACTTCACACTAAATTATTTTTTCATATTATCTGCCCTATTAATTTTTCTCATTTACCAAAAAGAAGAAACTAACACAATTTCCTCTCCATAAAAAGTTTAATCTAATGAAAAAGGGAGTTTGTATTACAGACTTATGCACCAGCTTTTAGAAAGCTAGCTTTAAAATGGTGCCATTTAGAATAAGAAAAAGGGTTTGAAACCTCTTCTCCATATATTGAAACACAGCCACAAACACATAATTCAGCACAGCTGTATTACATGCAATTTAATATTTATAGATTTAATTTACAGTTTTAATGAACAAAACTTGAAAGTTTTCAAAATAACCTCACTAATTGTTTACTAAACCTCAAATAACATGTCCTGTTCAGCACCACCACCAAGTTCTGTCTGATCTCTGTTCTGTCTGGATAGCAGTTGCCTTGAGTTCTTCCCTAGTGTTTACTGAGTGCTCTCTGTTCGTAATCTATATTGTTTGCCTTAACCGTGTACACCAGAGGAAGAACACTGATTCTAATATGGCTATTTGTGTGACCCAGGTTTTAGCTTGGATTGCTAACTGCTAAAATACAAATGATGCTAATATGCTGATGGCCCTCTTTATGAAAATGTGGTATTAATAATCCAACTGAAAAAAAAGTTTCTGACTATACACTAGTATGGAAAAAAACAACTGGTTACTACTTTAAGGGGACTGTTACCAAATTATTTCTTAAGAACCTGTGTCTGTGGACAGCTGTAATTTTGAGACTTGAGTGAAGTGACTGATGAGACTGAACCCTGAATTTTAGCACACAGCAAACTCTGTAAAATGAGTGGAACTTACACGCAGATATTCCATACTGAAGAAGTGCTTTAGGACTCTAGAATATTGTCTGTTTAAAAAGATAGTACACAATCACTTGATACTTAATCAAAATAATTAAGCAAATTTTATAGCAGCTATTTTATGACAGTGCACAGAGTAGCGATTATTAAAATTTTAATGAGATTTAAGTATATGGTGCCTAACAAAAGCAAAAATGAGTTTGTTCTTCAGATGAGTGTTTATAATTTGGATTGTTGATGTTAATTCACATTAGAATACAATGATCTTGCTCTTACGTCTTGCTGCTGAACATTAGATTGAAAGGCAGCAGAACACAGCCAGTCCGCATAGTGGAAGCTAACGAGACCACTGGCCAAGAAACCTACATGTGTTTTTAATGTAGTCTGCTAGGTGTTTAGCTTCTCCTTCATGTAAAATCTTTTACTGCCTCCAGAATGGAAGCTTATGTGACTTCATCTTAAAGTGCATTCTGGAGGAGAAGATAATAACAGTGGCTTTCGATGCTAAGTTATGTTTTCAGTAATGTATGCAAAAACCCAAATCTATTTGGAAGTCATGGATTTCGATAGAAGAGAGTAAGCTTATACCAGGCTTGTTCAGGCATCCTATTCTTGGCAAAACATAAATGGTAATACTCTGTGTGGCTTACCAGTGAAGTTCAGACCTAAGATTTGCAGCCAGCATTGGTGCGCCAGTGTTTAACCCAATCAGAACTAATGACATTTAATTATATTTGCCCCTTTTTCTCCATGCCACTCTGAGAGGTTAGCTAATTCCATGAAAAGGCTGCTGCAGATTCAGTAGAAGCTGAGGGAGTCCCACAGTGACAGAATTCGAGCTTCATCCTCCCCTAGGTAGGAGATCTGGTGCATTCCCTGGGCTTAGGCTCCATGTCTAAAATGGACCTGTCGTGTATCTTCAAAAGAGCTAGTTAGCCCCATTCATCCCCCATCTATCAGATCAAATATATGTAGGCCAAACCAATGAAGGCAAGGGGAAATAACTGCTAATTGGACTAGCCAGTTTGAACAAATAAGCCACAGTCAACTTCTGTTATAACTTGGACTTGCAAATTACTACACACAGCAGCATGTCTTTGTTTCACAGAAGAGGCTTGTTCCATCTTATTTCCAACCACTAGTACTGTTTCTCACATTCTCTCCTGCGTGCAGACTAGATAAAACATCATTTCTGTTCTAACTCTACCACTAAGATTACTGTATGAATTTGAAATGAAATTGTCAAAACAATACTTAAAACAAATCTAAGACTCCTTCTGTACTGTGGCTGTTCCATGAACTCAGTTAAAGAGTTCTTTCTCTGTCTAGATCACTTCATGTTGAGCAGTGGCTGTGTGATTTTTATGGGACTAGAGTCACTGAGGGCATTCATTCTTCAGCATCATCTCTTTCCCTTCTTCCTGCTATCCCCTTGTGCCACCTTTGAAACAAGTGTTGCGAGGAGACACAGACAGTCAAGGGAGACAAAGGACAAAGCATAAAAGAATGTCCTTGATTCCCTATTATTTTCTTTTGTTTTGTATCCAAGACCAGGCTACATGTAATTAGTGAATGTTGAGAGCACAGTACTCCTGGGAACGTTCAGGTGTATGAACGGCTATACAGGTAATTTCTGAAGAGAAGGTTTTTCTCTTGCTGGTGAGCATCATTTTCTGACACTTATACTTGGTCATGATTTGTGCTCCTTTTTTACATAGCAGTCCCCTTCTCAGAGGAGCCCCCCCTGGTTGAAGAGCCCCTGATAGTGTCAGGCACTCCACCCTTTTACACCTTTTTGTATGGGATAAGCTTATCTACAAGCCTGTGGAATTTTATTCCAGGGTCTGGTGTTTGTAGTCCAAATGCCCATCCAGAGGTAACCTTTGTGGTATCCTTCTCCTAGATGGATCAAAATACATACTCTGTCTTTTAAGTTAAGAGGTTTACAAGCTAGAAAACTTTGAATTCAAAAGACATTCTAGGAATGTATTTATTTCAAAGACTGGAAAGAATATTGTAATTTGTGAGGCCCCAGTAAAGCACACTGTGAATAAATTAGTGTTGTCTATGGCTGCCATGGAATGATGATTCCTCCTGATATACAGCATTTGTCACTTCTAGGAAAGGAAACATGCAGGTGAGAGAAGTTCACATACCATCACCCAAAAAGCTAAAAAATTATAGTTAATAAAATGATTACAACATTGAACTGAACTTTTGAGTGGTGATTAAAATTTCTTATAACTGTATTTTATTTCACAGATATGGCCTCTGAATGACTTCGGATTTCTACGTGCAAGCCCCAATGGCCATAGATTTCTGGATGATTAAAGGATTTAAGTGACTACTGCCAGCTTTCCTAGTATTTTCTACTAAAATTAATGAAACTGTTTTTGTTTAGAATAAACACAAGTATGACTTGATAAGGAGGTCTCTTTCTGAGATTACATCTAACGAAAGTGGGAATGATACACTGCTGTCATCAACAAAACCTGCCTCTTACCATTTCCTCTGTCTGTTTACAGTAAGTGCTTGAATTTATTAGAAAGATTTGGGTTTTGCTGCAAGCCAAGGTTAGCACTGACTGTTAACAAGGGATGAAAAAGGCACAATGCACCCAGAGCTGCACATAGGCTGTGCCTACAGTAGGAAGTAGTGTGGTCTGCTAGGATTAGGACTGAAAACAGTAATGGTGGGGGTTCTGGATCTGCTCACAGGAGTTTTGTAGGGTTTAGTTACCCAGAGGCCTGTGTGCCTTGTAGGGGTCAGAGCCCGGCTTCCTCTTTAGTTTTTACCTAAGGAATGAAGGCTGCATTTGTTCAAGATGGAGAGAGTGAGTTCAAAACTTGCTCCTTCTCCAAGCTGGAAAGCCAGTGCAGATGCACTGTCAGATGTGCACAGCCACTGGACCTGCTACGTATTACTAAGAGAATCAGCCTGCCTGACCTGCAAGTCTCTGCCACCTCTTTCCAAGGCTCAAGTCCTTCTGAGGACTTCCATACTGAAGTTAAATATTTAATATGGAAATAGAAAATGTTCCCATTAATGCACCTTACTTTTTATTATGTTCAAAGCATTCTCACATCTATGGCTGCTAATTAAATTTTGTCATCTGAGCTGTTAAAAGGATTTAACCTAAGAGGTGGGACCTGAGGTAGAGTTGATACAGACTGAGACTGAAAGAAGCTACTCCATTGTTTACTAGGAAAGAAATGTCCTTTAGATCATGAGATATATTACCGTTGTACAGAACTCAGTGTTCTGTTCTGGAGGTTTTTATTAACTAGCTCTTTAGCTGCAGAAGGAAAACCAAGCCTCATATCTGCAGAGCTATGTTAGCTAATGTGCATGTTTCCTTTCTTAAGCCTAATTGAACTTATTCCTGTCCCCTTTTCTTTAACATACATTCCTTTAGCAGATGCTGTCCCCCATTTGTCCGGTCTTTTTACAAATTTGTAACTCTTCATGTGCTTGATGGAAACAGTCTTTGAAGGATCTCGATTACGAGTGAACATGTGTCACAACAAACCAAAGATACGTCCTTGATTTCACTCTTGAAGACAGTGTATTTCCCACCACATCGACATGGGAGAGTGTAACATTGTTCATCTGCCAAAAAGAAAACAGAAAAGCCTTTAGTGCTTTAGAAGAATAAAGAACTTATTCTGGGTTTTCTTCACAAAGCTGATCTTAATATAACAAATGACCTCTCATTGCTGGATTGTAGGTATCGGTACCTGGGGTACCATTTATTGCTCAAAAGATAAATCTACTCTTAAACTGTTTCAGTGACTGTGAAGTATTCTTACACCAGCCAGCCAGGGTCAATGTGGTCTCTCTACAAAAGCAATTAATAAAAAGGTGCACATCAGTGAAACAGATATTAAGAGAAAAAAAATAGGGCTGTTAGTCAGAAATAACAACAGATCAAGGATGGTTCCAAACCAGAATGCTAGCCCAGAAAACAGATGTAAAACAGAAGAAAGGAAAGCTGACAGGATTTTCCCCTCACAGCTTAAAGAAACAGTAGAAAACCCAAAACCAAACACAAAAAATCCCCAAAACCAAACACCCTCAGCCATTAATTTAAAAAGCAAATAAATGATAAAAGCTGGAGTATCATGAGGGAAGTAACACACAGATATTACAAAAATATTTAGAAAAAAATCTGTATGAAAACACCTGAAATTTTGCCATCATAGAGCCAAAAGATGCACAAGAGATTTGAGAAGAATCTGGAAATCTAACCACTCAATTATACAACAAGGAAAGAGCTAAGTGAAAAGTGGTACTGCAAGTGGGGCAGGGAAATAGAGGAGGAATGCAAGATAAGTACCACAGAAACTTAAGTTCCAATTCAGGTAATCATAGAGAACAGAACAGCTAAAAAGCTGAGAAAATACAAAACAGTAGAACTTAGAGACAAAATGATGGTATAAGATGTAGGAAAAAAAAAAAATACTTTTGCAGTGACAGTGAAAGGCACTGGGAACAAGTATTAAGGCACTCGTACCTTCATTCCAGGACATATCCTCAAGGGAAATCTGTGCATGTAGTGGCCATTCTTTTGTCAGATTATCTTCTATAAAGAAAACATGGCACATATTCAACCCTGATAACAACAGATCCTTATTTCTTCCTGATCAATGACTAGTTTTACATACCCAGCAGTCATGTCTGGTTCCTACTAGAGAGTCAATTAAAAATGCAGTTCTCTAAAACTTTAGTTTCCATGTCTCTGCATAAGCTGAAAAATGTTCTGCTGTACCCAGAAGTAAAAGGTGAAGCCACATTCTTGAAATTAAGGCATGACTGAAAACAGCAGTTCCACACATCCCAAACAATTATGTGAACTAGGAACAAAATTTAGTTTTGATAAAACCTTTTAAAAGCCTGTCTGTAACTACAACTCCACAAGCTGGAATTGGGAACGCCTGCTTACCTGTACCTGTCACAAAATCAGGGAATGGCTGAGGTCAGAAGGCATTTCTCAAGATCAAATCCTCCTGCACAGGCAGGGTCAGCTACAGCAGGCTGCCCAGGATCACAGACAGTTAGATTTTAAGTATCTCCACACATGGAGACCCCACAACCCCTCTTAGGCAACACATTCTCCTTTAGAAAGGGGAAGCCAAGTAAACTCCCCCCAGTAAACAATTTATCAGCACATTCATATTTGGTGTACAGTAAAGGACAGAAACCCCTTACAATTTGCTACACAAAACCTCCCAGCTGCTGCCTGTAAGGTCCAACTCCCCAAATGCTGCATTTTGAAGAACCAAAAATACCTAAAAGCATCTTTAGCACATACACAGAAATGCCCTAGATTTTGACTTGAAAGCTTAGCACTTACTTAAAGTTTAAATGGAGTTGTTATTGAGAAAGTAGGTGCTCCATCTCTTGAAGCAGTGAATCTACGATTGATAAGTTTGGTAACATCAAGCTTTCTAGAGCATGTGGTATTGTCTACAGCTTTCTGTGGAAATTCAGTTGGCAGTGAAAGTACATGCTGAAAAAGGCAGAGGCCCAGATTGTTTTGTTATTTTAATTCCCAACCTAATCACTATATTGTAGGGTATTCTAAATGTTTCCGAGCTTCTTCTATGTAGCTTCTCTTTTCTCTGGACTGAAAAGGGACCTTGCAGCTATCTCCTCCGCTAATATCCCAGAAAAACTGCCAAAAAATGATACCAAATGTGGGATGAGTTATCAGTGACATAGTGACTCGGAAGAGACATATATGAGTTGGCTTAATTAACTATCGGTTGATTTCACACATTAACTATGTAAAGCAAGCTATGTGCAAGTAAGATTCCTAATTTACAACAAAGGAGTGCATGGCTCCATCAGAGCAGAGTATCATAGGTGGAAGTATTAATGTAACTTGCCAGTAGTGAAATGAACCCTTTGCATTTTAGCTAAATCTTATGTATGTGTGTGGCAAAGAGTTAATAAGTTAATACATTTGGGGTTTTAAATTAGACATTTAAGGCCAGTTAAAAAAAAAAAAACACAAAACAAAACAAACCCCAACTGTCAAATATTAAGTCTTAAAGTGGGATTTCACATAGAACAAGTTATATAGGATTGGAGGTGGAGGACTGGGTCATGTCTTACCGGTAGGAAATGCAAAAGGGCAGGTGAACCATATGCTCAGCAAAGAACTGGTAAAACGCAAGCTGATGAGGTTATTATGCTTGAAGTAAAGTTACTCACAAATCATTGAATCATTTAGGTTCAGCCATTCAAGTAATGAAGAGGAAAGCTATGGGAAAATCTATACTCTCTTCCAAACATAGTACAATATTAAGGCTTGGGAGCAGAATTTCAACCAAGGTTTTCTAATTCACTACTGCAGTTGTAATTTTGAAAAGAAAAAATAAATAAGCAAAATTAATTACATAATTCCCAGACTGAACTGAGATTGTTATTCCCAGTCTGATGCTCCAGTCTGAAAGACAACTGGCTTATGGGCCATCTCAAAAAATGTGAACTGTTAATTAGTACTCTTGACTTGAGTAAGTCTCCAAATTCAGCACATAATCCAGTAACCCTCGTCAGTCAGTTTTATATGCTGCATTTATCTGCTTCCCTCATGCAGGCAGGAGAAGCTTACTTTCCAGAGTTGAGCAAAGCTTTACTTTCTAGTTCACCCATTAAATACAGAACCCAGCAGAAACAGATGCAGCCACTTATTTAAAGAGAGAGGCACAGCCCAGTGTGAGTTTGGAGAGTTTACAAGCAGAACTGCAAACCAATGGTTTTCACAGAGCGTGTTAGTGACTAATATTCTTCCTTATTTCATCTCTATCATTATTATTACAACCAGGGCTCTCTCACTGGTGGTTCTGTGAAGTAAACCTATATCTGCTTTTCACTCCTTTGCCAGAAGGAAAGTTATTTAAGACTGGTATTGCTACCAGTGCTGAGTTACAGGGTAGGTTTACTCACACATGACACCTACTCAACCTGCAGAACTCTGTGTACTGAGTTGTACTAGGTAAAACACATTCCTGTACATACAGGGGAAATTGTGAAGTCCTGGTAATCTACAATAGCTTGAAAAACAAATGTTAATTCACAAGTACAGCCTGCCTGGCTTTGCCATCTATTGGATTTGTCTGACAACAAGAACTGAAAGGATTCTGCAGCTCCATTGTCTCAACTGCAGGATCTCAGAAAACACTGGCAGGCTCATCAGAGAGGTTTATGAGCCTGCAATTCAAAGAGATTAAAAGGAAAAATCTACGGAGATTCTTTCAGGCTAAAGAACAACATTAAATAACTATTAGCAGCTTGGTTCAGTAAAGCTTTACTAGAGCCCTTGCTGGGTCATTCAGAAATTGTAAAAGAGGAAAGGTATTTAAGTTTCACTTGAGGATACAATAAATATTTCTTGGGCTATTTAAGGCAGAGTTTTAGGGAAAGGGTTGCAAGCAGTGAGTGGAAATTTCACCCTTTTAACAGTTTATGGCAATACTAAAAATAGTCGCAATACTTAAAAGATTTTTCTAGCTTTTTATCAGTCATATAGTCTTCAAATTCATAAAAGTTCAAGATACGTATATTCAATCAAATACTGTCCATAGTACCTACTCGGTATCAAAATCTGCACAGTTCTCAAAACCTGGATGTCTTTGTCATCTTCTTCTGAAAGACTGTTTAGTTTTTAAATGATTACTGACTTTCTAGTCTCTCATATTAATTCAAACTAACCATGCCTACTTCAATTGCAAACGATAAAAAAGTCATGCGTTAAGAATTTCCATAACAAAAGCCATATTTGTTAAATAAAATAAATACTGCTTGACTCGTAGCCAGTGCAGATCAGAATTAACTCCAAAGAACTATGAACAAGGGTTGTGTTCCAGCACTAGCTGAGGGTCTACAGCCCTAAAAATCCATGGCTAGAGAAGGAATACATACTTCTGTGCCTTCACAAGTAGCACCTGGCAGAATTAAAAGCCTGAAGTAATAGCCATGGGAAGATCTTTATTTTGGTCTGAATTTTTTTTTAAAAGAAGGAATTTTCTTAACAAGGAACCACTGAACTATGCTGCATTAATTGTTTTCCTTTCTTATAATTAGGTAGGGAAGGTGTTCAATTGCCATTCCTGCTACTGAAAGCATTTTTGTAGATTCTTGTCTCGCTTCTCCTGCTTACTCTTAGGGAATCTGTAAGGTTATTCTGGCATCCTATTTATCACATTATGTAAAGTATCTTGGTATCTAATACAGTATCATCACTTTATTGCCATAGCAGGAGGGAATGATGGATCAATGGGGAAGCAACCATCTCTAAACCAGCCTTTTCAGTTTACTATACTAGGAGAGGAACAGGGAAGGAGCAGGGGGAGAAGCAGCTACCGTTTCTTTAGCTTGGGTTTTCATTTTTCCACTTTATGACCACACCTGTGTAAGCCTCCCTTTCCAAACCTGCAGCAGAAACTTCGAGTGAGGACAGCTCCTCAAAGATTTTTTTTCAGGTTTTAAAGAAGATTGGTATTGCCAGTGAAAGCTGAATTAGTGACCAGATATTTTAGCCTAACTAAAGGTCTTTCTTGTGCCTCACTGACTAAAGGGAAGATACGTAGTGGATGGAACCAGACTCCTCAGACACAAACAGTGGAAGCTGCAACAGTAGCAATTCCAGTTAGGACTTGTAATTTCTCACATAGAATCACAGAGTGGTTTGGGTTGGAAGGGACCTTAAAGCTCACCTACTTCCAACCACCCCCCTACCACAGGCAGAGACACCTTCCACTAAACCAGGTTGCTCAAAGCCCCATCCAGCCTGGCCTTGAAATCTAAGAAGTGAAGCAAGAACTAAAAAATGATGCTGGAATATCTATTCATGGATGAAAAATGCATCTGTAATATTTTTCTAAAAATGTAATTCCAAATGTGAAAATGAAAAGGAGGTATGTCCTGAGATGTGAAAACTCCTCCTTGTGATTACACCCCCACCCTATAAACACCCAGGCTCTATGGACACCTCTGTCCATCATCATGTAAGAACATATTATCCAGCATAGAACCTCACTGGAGCCATACATGGAAGATTCCCTAGATTCTTAAATTTCTGCACCCTCTGCCCCCAAAACATATACAGAGCAACTGGTTTTAGTGTTAATCCCATGACTACCTTTGAATTATTTGCTACATTAAGTGATTTAATTTTAATTGCAACCTTTCTGTTCATTATTCAGTCAGGTTGGACAGGGCTTGGAACAAACTGGTCTAGTGGAAGGTGTTGCTGCCCATGGCAGGGGGTTGGAACTGGAGGAGCTTTAAGGTCCCTTCCAACCCAAACCAGTCTGGGATTCTCTAATGAGAAAAAAAAAAAAAAAAAAAAAGTCCATTCTTAATAGGTAAATTGTTATGCAGCTTTTTTTTCCACCCCCTAAGTTTTACTTTTTCTCTCTGGCCTCTCCCCCTTGCCCCCCCAGACTGAAAGCAAAACCCTTTAGCATTATAACAGGGTATTCTTATATGTCATGAAAGATATGACAAAGAAATGAACTGAAATATTTTCACAAAACGGAAAAAGACAGTTCTCCAATTTCCAGACCAGAGAGGCCTGGAAGAGTATTTCAGCCAAACTTCTAAATGGTTTGGGGTTTGTCCTTTCCTCTTTAATACTATGGCCTGAAGGCACAGAGAAATAAGTAGGAGAGCATAGCAATACCTTCAAAGAAAAGCATTATTAAGGTATGAAAGCACATTCACTTGTTATTCTCAACAATTCAAACAAGCAGGAAATTAAAACCATAGAGCCCCACACTTTCAGCTTCCTGGAACGTCTCTGGCCACCGAGTTTCTGAGTCAAGTAATTAAGATTTAGTTAGTATAACACAAGAAGGTAAATACAAATAATCTGTGACTTGGGAAGAGGACTACAGTGCAAGTGACTTGTAGCCAGGCACATGTGCACGCTGGCATCCTTCAGATCCTGCTTCCTGGCCTCACAGTCCTACTAGCTCGCTGTATTATCTCCCTCATCACTATTCCCCTTAGCTGCTGTCTCCATTCCTTTGTTTGTGTAAGCTTTTACAGCAGTGTCTACGACTTAGTCTAGAATCATGACTTTAGAAGCAGCTTGACAAGCATTCAAAGAACCAGAATTTATTTCACCATCATTTTGCTGCCAGGGAACACGCTGCAAAGAATGCAACAATACTGCACATGCGTGTTACATGTGGCTTAGTCTGAAACACCTGATCCCCTGTGAATGGCACCCTCTATATTAAAATACATCTATTCCATTACCAAAAACCTGTGTAAATAAATAATTTGTTTTCTTAATTTACTAAGTCTTTTTTATAGGATCTTCAAGTGGCTTTTTGAAGACCTCATCTGGATGCAAAAGAACCTCAGGAAATATAGGTAACCTTTAAAATACTTTGGAATGAGTTTTGTCAAAACTAATTTATAGTAATGTCCTTATATTCCATGGGAAAACAAAGTTACTTACTAAATCTTGATGTAGCTCTCAATTTCAGTGGATTAACTTGACCCAAGTGAAATGGAACTCTGTATTTAAGCTTTATTTAAAAATCACTAGATACAGAGAAGGTTTCTCACGTGACCTCTAATATTTCTTTTTTCCTGTGCATGTACAATTTGTGACAACGGAAGACACAGCTGATATGACAGTGCCAGGAGTACAATAGGATGAGAGCACTGGGTAGCAGAAATTCCTCTTCTGACATCACATTCAGGCATTTAAAAAATAAATTTGAGATGAAAATGTGTTTATGTTTGACCTTAATCCTGTTTATGTGACAAATCAGCGCAACATCCAATTTTTTTCCCCACCCTTTTAAACTATTTATTCTATGATTCTGTTCTCACCCCTCCACCCTCTCTTCCAAAACCCACACAAAGTGTGAAATACAAGATTATCTAACTAGAGAATTCATACTAAGTATATACAATTATGTATCGCTCTTTTTATCCAGCAGTAATGCATATCTGCCAGAATGACTAAGTCTTTGTCTGTAAGTTGTGGTACCCGCAGCGGCAGGGGAGTTAAAAATCAGCACAAGAGAGAAGGGTCTGATGGTGTGCCAGTGTACAATGGAAGAGAATTCAATAACAAGCTGCAGAGACAGTGGGCTTTTATCAGACACATTCAGAAGTGATGGTGGCTACACGTCAATGCTGGACCAGAGTGTGTTACTGCAGAGTGCAACTGAGTGTTTTCCCCACAGGCAATACACTATTATTGACTCCCCCCCATTAACATGTAGGGTGGATATACATTTATTGAAGGTTCTAATGGAAGGCTGAGGGACTCCTATCCTGAGGCCAGAGCAGAAAGACAGCCTATCACTTCATGTAATGGTAGCCCATGTGTGACAGACCTGACCTACATTTCCCCCCTTTCTTTCTCACAACAGCCTGTCACTGTTTTAAGAAGCTATTTTCTGAGAGGTATAAAAAGAAATGCATGCCAGAGCTGCCTAGTTAATGTGTTATATCTGAGTATTATTTATAAACCTGCTTTAAAAGACTGTTTTAGTCTACAGATGAATAATGAAAGCTACTATAACACACACAACTGAAAAGAATGTGTCTTTAATGATTCTCAAGTGCTTATAAACACACATTAAATACTAGGTATAAAAGGATTAATACCTGTACCTAAGATACTGCAACAAAATGTAAGATAAGACTTAAAATTAAGGTCACTTAATGAAGCTGCCTTAATAAAATAAAAAGGTCTGTAATTAGTATAAATTTCATGTTTGTTCAAATTATTAGGAATAACGCCACCTAATGTTTTGTTGGAAGTAATTCAGTGTTTTCACTAACGTACGTGTAGCAAAAGCTATAAATAATGGATCCACATTTGAAAGCAGGACAAGAGTGAAAGAAACATTTGGCTCAGCAATAAACAGCATTTTAAAATACCATCTAACTACCACTCTCAGACCCTGCTTTTTTAAAGAGCGGCTGCCACTACTGCATTCCTTGGCAGGGACCTACCACGCTGCTGCAGGTCATACTCTTTTTTTGTCTCTTCGTTCCCTAGAATTTTCCATGCTTGATCGATTTCGATGAACCTCTGTACACGCTCCTCCACTTCTCCTGCTGGCACATCTGCCTTCTGCTTGTCTGGATGATACTGCCCATCACACAAACAAACAGAAAGATGAAAAAACAAAGTTGAGGGGAGCGGAAGTGAGGAGGGTGGAAGAGGAGCAATCAATAATGCATTTGATATTCAGTTAAAAGGACAGAGAAAAGGAGAAGGTCTGAGGTAAGGTGCCAAAGGAAGGGAGACAACGATGCTGGGCACAAGAGAAAACTGCCAATTTAATTAGACCACTGAAATGGCAACAAAACACCAGTGGCACAAATGTCACCATGCACACTGACGGCATTTTCTGGGTAATTTGCTGATGGAATCATTGGTCTTATGGACAATTTACCTAGAGAGAATGACTACCACAAGCAGAAATAGGTACATGCAGAGGAGCACAACACGGGAACAAGAGGAGGTGCTTTAAGTGCTAGCAGCTCTCTGAGTATTACACACAGAAGATTCAAACAATACCACCAATGTTTAGTTAAGGCTATCACAGGCAGATTGAATGCTGCATCACATGTGCCTAGCATTTTTAAAAAAATATCATTTAAGTAGTAAAGAGAATATACATGATCAGATATGATACTACATGCAATTCTGGTTTTGAAAATATGCCTCAACATCTTTAATTTCTTCCAGTTCAGTGAATCAATAGCCCTTCCAAATATTTAAAGTCGTGGATCACTGGCTACAAAATTCTGTCATTTTAGTTAAGAAATGGTTATTCAAGGACATGACTGCAAGAAATCCGACATTAAATGGCAATAATAATTGAAATAGTATCACATTTTCTCTACCATTCATTCTAAACGGAGCATTCCAGCTAATGCTTTTAGTAGTCTACGTCTACACTAAGCAAAAGCCCCAAACTTCTGCTCTTTCACTGTAATCCTCTTCATACCCTTCTCCATCTGAGACAATGAACAACATGTCCTTGCTCCAGCTCTTTTAGGTCCTGCTCAGCCTGCTGAGACACCAACCACAGGACACCTTACCAAAGTGTTAACCAGCCTAATAGATGAAGTTCAGAGAGCACTCTGATATCCTCCATCAATACTTTAGACACTAATCAATCAATACTCTTGTTTGGCATCTTCCCTTATTCTTGGTTACTGTATATTTGCTTCTGATGCTCCTCCCTCTCCATTATACCCTTCATAGGAGCTGCCTCAACAGAGCCAGGGGTTTGGATTTGTACTGAGGGACGTGAAATATGATGCATGTTTCTGACCTCCTCCTCTTTTCCCATTCAGCCTTATTTCAGGGTTAATCTCTGCTGCAACCGTGCACAAGTTCTGTAATGAAAACAGACAAGCCTGTTTTCTACTCGACCTATCTCCTTCTCCTCAAACTGAACTATTGCTCATCTCTCCCTCTGTACATCCAGTTATAAGTTCTTCCTCAAAATGTTAGAGCCACCCAATGTCTCCTGCAATATCACTTCTCAAAACCTGTGCAAATTATCTTTGTGTCACTCATACCTGCCACCTGAGCACTATTTTCAGCTCTATTAGTGTACTCAGGAACTACCTATATCTTTCTGGCTGCATAAACAGTGTTTTTAAGAAGCGATGCTTTCATAAATACAGCTTTTCACTGAGCACATATCCTGATTTTTGAACACAGCACTAATTTTTACTAATATTACTACTTAATAGGCTTTTATAAAAACAATAAAGGATATTTTCCTGAGCCTGACAGAGGGTAAAAGGAAGAAGGTTAGAGGTTAGAGATGTCTGCCCAGTCTAGTTTTCCTTTTTTTTTTTTTTTTACCTCTAGTAGAAGTAAATTTCTAACTTATTGTCTGGAATTTATATCAGTTTATAGCAGATGAGGCTTTGTAGTTACTGTGAACATTAAAAAAAGAGTCCAAAGCTTAAATGAAAAAAAACTTTAAACGTTGTCTGTTGGAGACCTGGTGAATTTTTTAGTGCTGCAGGAAAGCAAACTTAACCTGCTGACCTTTTCAATTACAGTATCAGTATTATGCCTTTCTAAAACAACTGTATTTAGCTGTCTTATTTTTAATATGCATCAGACTGTACTTATCACCTGACAAATACACTCTAAAAACACAGATACAGGTTCAGTTCATGGTTGTGTAAGTATCATGGAACACCTTAGTTTAAGTAAATGAATTGTATTTCATTATTCTAATCTATTGGCTTTGATACCAAGCAAGTGAGCAAACCTTTGGTCTTGGGAAAAATACAGTGTTTATATTGTTATGTTTACCAAATAAAGCGCACACCCTGAAAACTACTTGAGTTCTATCATGTATTTGATTTATACAGTCATCATTTTATTTATTCAGTGTACCACACATAGCTTTCACCCACAGGGTTAAGAATTTGGAACACACTGTAGCACATTCAACTGCTATATTTTTTATTTCTACCTACTTTGTACTCCATGAAGTTTGGACCCTGCAAAATTAACCCCTGGACTTTAATCCCTGAAAATTAGTAAAGACCTTTTGGTCAATAACTGTATTATGTCTCAATAACCATACTAACAAACCTTAAGAACTCTCTTATCACAAGATGAGACGCTACCAGGTCCCTATCCTCCTAACACTTGTACGAGTTGCTTAACTTTATGCAATAAATGTAATAGGGTTGATTGACTTTAATCAAATTCAAATAAGCAAGCAGAAAACGTTGAGTTAAATCAATTTAATGTACATTTCTTACTGGCACTCATGAAGTTATTTTTCAAAAGGAATTTACAACACCCAATAAGAATCAACTTAATTCGACTTATTGGGAATGAAAGAGTGAAGCACACAGGCATAGATAAGTTTTACACTAAATTTGCAATCTCTTGCTAAACTGTGGAATACATGGTAAATAAACCACTCAATATAGTCAAACTTTTACTCATAACTCTTTTCCACATCACAAATTAAAAAGGCTGATTATTTGAAAAAGGTTCAGAAAGTACTATTCCTTCTCATTTATTACTTAATACATCATCATGGTCATTTTGCCTTGTGTATAAGGGGTATTCATTTTAAAAACAAAAGATGCCCCACATGTCCAATTCCATTCATGAAAACAGGTGGCTTTATTTTCTACGAAAACTATTACTTCTTCCAAATATTTATGAAAAGTGCTATCATTTACTACTATGTATTGCACAGATAACTAAAGAATTCCCCCTCCCCCTAAAATTACACAACTTTCAAGTAAGCATGTTTAAAATGTAAATATTCTAATTTTTCCTGACTGAGGAAAATTAAGTAGATCAGCTCTATTTTCCCAATTCTTTTCTTTTCTTTTTTTTTTTTTTTTTTTCCCTCCGGGATTAGAGTAAGGACTACTCTCCACTTTCCACAGTTTTATCTTTCCTAATTTCCCACATTTCATGCAAAGCTGTCAAACAGTAGGAGGAATCCTAAGCAGCAAATAAAAAGTAATATAAAAAGGACGAACCAGATGTGGCTGCATTAAAACTTGACCTTCTCGCCCAAGACAATATTTTCAAGGAAATATTTTCAGGGGTTTTTATTCTTCTTATATGCCTTTTAGGGTTTTCTTTTTTTGTTTGTTGTTTTTTTTTGGTAAGGGAAACCATTATTAAGGTTCTAAAAAGTCAAAAGTAAAGACCAACACAGGACAATGATGAAACTATTACAATTGAATAAAAAGTGAGACTATTCTGGACTTACCATCATGAGTCATAAAGTAACCACTAAGCATCCGTACTACCAAGTTACAGCATAATAAATTTCTAAACTATCAGATTTTATTAAAGATTTTTAACTCTGAAATTATCTACAGGCTCCTGGAATCACCTTGCTAAATTAAACTGACAAGTTGAGACAACTCTTGAATTCCTGCTTTATTTCAACAGCGGATGCGTGCCTATGTTTGACTAAGAGACGTATTTAAAGCTAGAGATGTGCCCTAAGTTCCTGAATAAATCAAGTGGTTTTTAACAGGGGATTACTTTACTTACATGCATTTAAGTACTTGTGCTTTTGTAGGAACTACATCTAATGACTAAATCTAAGCTGTAAATAAGAGTCAATGATAGAATACTAACATCTAAACTTAACAATTAACTCAGTACACCTTAGCATCCTCTGTTTCTCCATGTTAGACATACGGTATTAGCTATGACAGCCTTATAGCCTGACAGTATTTGATGTAATGCAACTAGAACTAAGATTTCCAGCCAAGTATGGATAATCTTTTTCTTTTTACTTTTCGTCACAGCAGAAGTTAACAGGAAGCCAGTTTTCATGACCTGCACTACAACTACTGTAGCTCCTGGAATTTGTAAAAAGAATGATGTTAAAAAGTATCTAGTGGTGAAAGACACTCTGTAATGGTCAGGGAAGAGAAATTCAACCCAAAGTTTACAAATGCAGCACTACTCCATGTCAGCTGAAGCTACCACTCTGATGAACGACAGAAATTAGAATCACAATCAGAAGAGGTAAATGTCACGAAATTGGTTTGCAAAGGGTTGGTTGGATTAACACTGCAAAAGTGGAAGTCACCACGGATAAGCATCAGATAGTATGAGATAACAGCAGTACACAGCAATGACATCCATTCCCACTGATAGAGTTTATTAATGACAGCAAGTGGACACAGAATTGGATACTCCATTGCTCAGAACAGAACGAGAGGGGAGAAACACTGGAAGCAGCTGGAGGAAGAGAGAAAACCAAGCTGTTATTTTCAAATAACGTTGCCATACTCATGGCTGGGAATCCAGCAGAATGAGACTTTGCCTCCTCACTGGAACTGCACACGCTTTTGAAGAAATCACATTATCAGTATTTGAGAGCTTCCATCTATTTATTCTTGTATCAAAAGCTCCATAGTGAAGAGGCAATGTACTCAAATTTCAGAATCAGAATTCTCTCTCGGAGTCAATATATGACACTTTATCTAGTTAATAAATCTAAACTATTATCAACTCCACATTATAAGTTAAAATTCTGACAAAGACGAAATAGGTACAAGCAAGCAGAACAGAAATCCTAACAAACAGGCTTGGTTTATCAAAGTTTAGCAACAAACAAATGTGTTGCACTAAGACAAAAAATGTATAAATCATCACCAATCTGTCCCTTGCAATATAACAAACAAAACAACAAAATGCAGGGTAACATGACCACAAAAACTGTGTTTAAAAAACATTTCTCAAGCTATATACAACATTATCATCATACATTAGCCACTGTAATTGTTGTTATCTACAGGTTAAGCTAGCAAGGTCAGGACAAAAGCTGTCAAATGTTCTCATCTGACAGAAGTATTCATAGGTCCATGTAAATTTGTCTGTAGACTACAGAGCTCATCATAACACTTCACATCATATTAAAAAGAAACTGCAAGACAGTCAACATCCAGGAGAAAAATATTAACCAGCTATTTCCTATTTAATTTCTGATTATAGTCTGAATTCTTGTTGCATTTCCCTGCCTTTGGATAAAAAAAAAAAAGACTAATTAAGTTTAATGCCAGGCTGTTTTTTAGAAGGTCAGTCCTTTGCCCCAGCTTACAATATAAGTAGTAAACCCAGTTTTTACTGTGACTTGCCAATAAATCTCACCCCCTGACGTAGTGTCTGTTCATACTCAAGTTTTTGGCTGCTCTGCCACAAATGCCAACAAAGGGACCAATTAATGAAAACTTTCTTGATACATTCCCAGTGGATGAATGTCCGCCTTGCAGAAGGTACCTTGACAACGTTCATCTCGCATAGGCCAAATGGTTGCTCTGTGGTAGCAATTAAGACACCACCAGTCTTGGCTAGATTTAAGCCAACAACCAAATCTGTGCAGATCTGACCAAATGCTCATAGGAAGCTGGAGAAATTAACTGCTAAACAAGGGCTGGATTGGGTCATATAATTGCATCAATTTCTCTAGATATCTACAGTCCACATGGACACATTTTTATTAGAAAGAAACTGCAATTCTTAAAACAAGATCCCTTAATTTGGCCACATAACCACAATGTTTAAGCCACGACTATAAATATCTAAGAAATCAATGACCCTTTTAAATAATTTCAAGAATCTAACAAGGTAGGCTGACATTCTCTGTACTCATTTTTTTTTCTCTCCACAAAAAGCCAGTGTTCAGTCTTCAAACTGCAATAGCTTTGGAATCAAATCTGGACAGTTAAGCTTAGTGCAGCACCCCTCCTCTTTCTAAAATCACATCTGGAAATAGAAGAGTTTTGTTGCTTTGATCCACAAGTGCCTATCTGGAAGTCTCCTACAGCAGACTGTGAACGAGAGCCTAGTGTGATGGCTAGTGGAAAAACCTTGCCTCCACTGCAAAGCTCATACTGACTCTGGGTGATAGACAAAGGGTCCCTTCCTGAAATCTCTGTCCTTGGGCAATTTAAAAGTGGGGCTGGTCGATATCCCAGACCTCATGATCATTACCACAAAACTAAGCTTTCCGCTTCTATTGGTTTCAGGGCTCAAAAAAGTGAAGTTTAGAACTATCCAAGATATTAAATTTGCAAGTCTGAAACACTACAGCTAAGCTTAGCATGGTATAGGACAGCGGGTTCTCCTCACCACCCCACACTCCCACAAAGCTTCACATTTCCAGCTCTATACTATGTCATTATAAGGCCTGTAGCAATATTTTAAATCAAATTATGAGGCATGAACTGAAAATTCCAAATCAGTTGATAAGAGAACCAAAATAGAAAGCTGAACAGTTTTCCTGCTGGACACAGACAAAAAAGGAACCGTGTAACTCTAGGACCTATAGAATTACATTTAAACTTAACACTTTGTCTAATTTTACATACATTGTCACACGAAATACTTTAAGCCACAAATCACTATCAGCCTGTAATAGAATTAACGCACGTATTACGTATTACCTACACTATGTATGTGACAGCAATCAAGCACACTGACTCCAAATGATCATTTACTGTGGTTACAAGCAGGATACATAGATTAGAATCTATGCAGACTCACTATTATCCTTTAGGTCTGAACTCCTGTTTTCTTGCAGAATCCATTCTGTGATGGATTTAAAACAGAACACAGACTGAATTATGAAATTGTTTATTAAACTGGAATTTGAATTTTGGGATAACTAAGTTTAAGACAAGGACATGTTTTAGCCACCGGTGGTGGTAAAGAAAAAAGGAGACCAACATGCACTTGGCCCTCACCCTGTGGCATTCACTGAAAGGTCATAGAACGAAGCCATTTTCCAACTTCCCCTGCTGAAATTATTGCATTAGGGCAGGATTAAAGAAAAACCCACTTGAGTCTTGTACAAAAACTAAAGTGGTTTATTCAATACAAGCATTTTAGAACAGGGAGTGGCTTACTGCAATAAAACAAGCTTAAACTGCAGGAAAAAATGAATTCCTTTTGAAAACAACATTTGTTTAAAACACAAACATTAAACTTCTATCATGGGAGAAGGGAGAATTTATGAATAAAATTCAGAATTAATTACCAATACATTTATACAAACAAATGGAAGAAAACTAATTACCCGTAACTACATAATTCTGGCAGTACTCACTAGACTCAAAGTGCTACCTCAATCCAAAAAGACTTCAATTTTTAACTGAAGAACTATTGCAAGCTAACATGTAATAGAAAGCCAGTTAGGGTGGATCCCTGAAGCGTTGTGGTGCTGCTACCTACTCATAGAATGATTTTCCTTGCCATTTTGTCACATGAGGCATCAGGAAATCAACCAGGAAATGTTACTGCCCTAGTATTTCTTTCATTCTACTCCAAAAAGCAGGAAAAATGACACAGTTTTAGTTTTTATAAACTATTCCATCTATTTCCATAATTTGCAGATCAGCTCTTACATAAAAAGAAAACCTAAGCAAACAAAAGGGTACATGACTTTTAATAACAAGACTTGAACAAAACACAGGCTTGACACTTTTATACATACTCCTTCTAGAAATTATTAGGTATCCCCAGCTTTCCCCAAATATACAAGTAGAAAGTGCAGTTTCTCAGCAATGAGGATTTCTTTCACCAGAACTATGCCAAAATATTCATTTTTAGCTTTTCCACAGGCCTACTTTGCATGCAAAGGTCTTGCACAGGAACCACCCTGAAGCAACATTACACTGGGTTCTGTAGCCTACACGGTTCATCAGGTACTAATTAGATCACATGTTCTGTCAACACTTTCTTGCTGCTCTTCTATTAATTGATCATCCTGCCCAATTAATACAATGCAACACCAGTTCCAAACGCCTAGCGATCCTTTACCTGTGAGAAACAAGATGAAGGGAAAACACCTCCAAAAGGGTCACAAGGTAACCACACTTGTCTAAGACCTGGAACAACAATAACACCACTATGCTGAAAGGTCAATTATGTTCCTACCAACATTCTCTTGAACCCAAGTTTGTCTTTTATCTAAGAAAAGATAAAAAAAATTGTAAGCACAATCAGAAGAACACACTTCATCTAATAGGTACTATTAAATTTAGAAATGGTAACAGCTCGTGAAAAAGGCTGCAAAACTAAACTCACTTAGCCATTAACAGCTTATTTCTCATCAGAATATTTGCAGTTAACATCATCACTGATACTATGTGTCAGAAAAGTAGTGACTATTGTGCAAAAACTACCCTATTCTAATCCCACCTATGCATTCAAGAGTCCAAACAACAGCTGCCCTTAGTCACATATGGTCAGAACAACCGTAAACATTTTACAAAAGCTATAAGAAATAAAATACATGTTTTCTCCATTTATTAAACCGCAGTAAAGATTGCAGAAGCTAAAAAACCCCATCGACAAAGCAGCGGCCAAATACAACACACGACTGCCACCTAATGCTTACTGGAAGGTTACATCAAACCCATGTCATAGTTTCTCTGCACCACACTAGCATGATGAAAAACAGAGACCAAAGCAAATAAAGTTTATAACTGCTTTTAAATATTTGCTTCCCATCTCTTCCTGTACAGGCTTTATAAACTGAACTGATCATATCCTTTCTTGTACACAAACACTGTAACAGGCAAGATGGGTTAAATATGTGACTTATATTTCATCTGCAAAAAGGAATGTAATACAGGAATTTCATTAGGATACTCATAAAGTAGTGAGTACATCCACCAGACCAGGTTCCACACTTGTTTACATTTTTGTAAGCAATCCCCTCTTAAGTAAATGGCACAACTCACTATAGAAAAGCTTCAGAAGTACTTGGGAATGGGAGGGGGAAGAAGAGGAAGAGACAAAAGGGAAAAAAACAGAGAAAAGGAGGGGGAAAAAAAAAAAAAAGAAAGAAGAGGTGTGGTCTCCTGTGAAACCAGCACAAACCAAAATTACTTAGAAGGTGCTTTGTGTATTTCAGTGATTTTGCAAAGCACTATCTGTGAAATGTGAAACTTGTCCACTTCCAACGAAAAGAATGATTCCAGGTCTTAAACTTGCCTTCCTAGCCCACAATCAATCTTTTCAACATGTTCACTCAATTGGCAGAAGTTAGCAGGGAACATGGAAGTAGCCTGCTTTTTCCACTTGCAGAGAGGAGAAATAGAAAGTGAAGAGTTTCTTGTGACATTCAATCCTTTTCATATAGAGATTTAAACTCCCCCAAAGGATGCCTATCCAAAGACAGCTGGACAAAAGACCAAGGAATTTATCTTCTCGATTCATTACTTCGATCCATCCCTTCTTCCTTTTTCCCCCAATCATGAACAATCTTTAAGCTTTTTAACAACTTCAGCCTTCTCCTACCTGATCTTGTTATCTGCTTTGATACTGATTCCAGCCTCTGCTGTCCATCTCCAGGATGACTCTTATTCATAGGAAATGTTCCTCATTTGAGGAACAATAAAAGACAACAATTTGATTTTCCCTGTAATCCCTTATACCTTATTTGTGACATTTTCCTAGTGTTGCTCAGTGATGAACTAGCTGTGTCTATTCTTGTCCCTTTTTCCTCCTTACAATCTGCCATAATCAGAAATAGTTACGCAAGTATCAGTCTGAGCTTCCCCACATATATTCAACTGCTTCCATGTTTTACACACATTATTAATCCTTTCCATACCTTCAGGCTGGAGAAGCACTGCTATACACAACATCCATCACAGCAGACCTCCAACTTCACTTGAGACAAGAGCGGTTGGAATACAAGTATTTCAGATATTATTGCTGCTGTAGCTGCTTAAGGAAACATGTGCTGTGACTCAAAGCATTTTGCAGTGAAGCATCATCAAGACAGCACACAGGAGAAAAAAGGTATTTTTCAGTACCATGTTAGTTATCCATCACCCAGTGAATAATTTTAACACCCCACAGATAATCCAACTTGCTTTCTGTTTAAAAGCAGCCAGAATAAAAAAAAAGAAAGTCTGGATTAAAGATCAAATGCCCACAGCAATAGGCAGCAGTTATGCAGACCACATTACTGGCATTCACTAATACCCGCACAGTAAAAACACAGAGGATGATACTAGCAATCCAATGCTGCAAATTCCTGAAAGTTACTGGAGTTCTTTAAAATGCAATTAAAAAAATAATCATAGAATAAATCACACTGTCCTAAACTCATTAATTTGCATCTTGGATTTTATTTTTTTTTTGATCTTGCTTAAACATACTTTAAGCTTTCTCAGCCTTCTCCAACTAAGGCAGTAATTTCACCATATCATCTTTCACATTTAAATCACGCAGGCTGGTAACCTTATTTCTGACCAGGGTTTTTAATGGTTCTATTATTCACTGGAAAATCATAAACTTTTGTAAAGTTGGGCAAGAATCCAAGCTGAGAGCCATGTGAAAAATTTGAGAGCTGCTTTTCTTCCTCTATACCTAGTGTCTGCTGACAAAATCCCCATTTTTTGCATACTTGTTTTGTATATTTAACTGCAGCAGCAGGATTGACACTGTGACTACTCCTCTGTATCAGTAAATTTCAACTTCTGTGGAAACAGTCACTTCCAATTTGAAAACTTTCTCAAGGTGAGAGAGACAACCTACTGCATGGGCAAAGGAAACGGACCATGCAGCAGCAATTACCAGTCCATCTTACAGAAACCAAAGTAAGGACATCTTAGTTCTTTCATCACCTCTTCCTCAGCCTCTGGAAAGATTGAGCCCCATTAGACTGGTTCATTAGACTGAGGAGTCCAACAAAACAGCAAGTAATTACCTCGCATAACTGTCATATTGTATATTCACACTTCTCATCCTTCTCAGCTTCTTACAAACTTAATGCTGAACTGAAATGTAAAAGTTCCCATTTCTAGTGATAAAAGAAAATCAACAGTTGTTGTATAAACAGAAGCAAAGATTAATTTGGCTAACGTAGGTATGAAAACAAAGGACAGAAAACAGAACTTCTGGTTACCCAAAAAGTATATCTTTAGAAACAGCTTCTCTTTGATTTTCGTCTGCTTCTACGGCTCTTTGTTTTCCTATGAAGAACCACCCAAGAGCCTCAGAAGCTACTTTAGAAAGCCTTTTGGAAGCTACATTATACAGCAGAAGATAAAGCAGTGAAAAAAAAAAAACAAACAAACCCAAAAAACCACCAAAAACTAGCAAAGGAAAGAAGGAAAGAAATCAAACATTTTAAAACTTACAGGAACATAAAGGTAAAAACAGAAGTATAAAGGGAATTTTAATTTTAAATGTCTGGCTCCTGTCCTCACCATTTACACTGTTAAATGTCACATTAGATGACATTTCATTGTTTAGACAAGTTAATGTGGCCTTATTCATACAGTAATTCCAGTTACACAAATGGTTAGGAAACTAGTTCAGACAAATGCTACTTCTGCCTGAACGCAAACCCTAGAATCCTGTTTTGTAAGACAAAAACAACCAACCAACCAACCAAACGCAAAACCCCACCAAAGCAATCATGATTGCATAAACAACTGAAAAACTGGTGGACGAAGGAAAACCCACAGGATGCTATTTCCTGGCTGAGTAACATCCGGCAAAAGAGCAGGGCCAGGCAGTTAGAGGCAGGAGTCTTCAGCTGGCACCATGACTTGCAAGATTAATACCTTTCTGCAGGCTAAAGAAGTCAACTACTTTGATAGCCCACAACTTCCTAAGAACTGCTGAGCACAAAGCACAGGTTTTTCTGTCAACCCTCATCCTATGTACCCCCTGACATAGACTGTCACCAAACCAGCATTCCAAATCAAAGCATACCCTTAATTTTCAAATTCATTTGGAATACCTGAAAACAAGCAGACACTTTGAAGGGGTCAGATTTAAGTATAAAGCAAAATAATCAAAGTCCCTAAGACACTTCAGCTGCAGAAGTCACTGTGCAAAGCAGGCCTTGAGGAACAGAAGAAGTCTTTTAAAAGATTACTTATTAGCAATTGTTACTGTAACACTCGTACAACCCTTAAGGCTGAAAGTGGTTTTGAGCTTTACTATTTGGTTTTCTTTAAATTATTTATTTCAGCTTTCCTTATATTTAGGAGCAGTACAGAATCTCTACAGTAAAATTGAAGCCATTCATGATCTCAACACGTTAGGCCATAGTCAAATTATAACTTCTAAAATGGAAAAGAAAAGCTAAATATTAACAGATTTTAGCGTGCAGTTTAGAAAATATTTTGGTGCAAAACCCAGAAAGAAACCAACTACTTTTTACGAGGCAGCTTAATTTGAGAGATCCAGTAGTTAACATGTTAACACAGTATCCAAATAAAAACAGAACAACCACAGCCTGTTGCACGGACAATACTTTGCTATCTTAGGCAATGCCAGGCAAGTTTAAAGCATCTTGAGATGTTTTAACCCTTAAAATCAGAGGCCATGAAGTACGCTATGACTATGGCACAAAGACTCCATTTCATGGATATCACAACAGCAAAAAAAAAAACCCAACACAATGGAAAAAACAAACCAACAAAAAACAAAACCAAACCAAAAACAAAAAAACAAACAAAACCAACCCCCCAAACAAACAAAACAGAACACCATCCAAAACCAAACAAACCAAACAATCATGTCATCTTTCAGTTACTCCACAATTTCATAGCTGTAGTGACAAAACAATTGCAAACATAACCTACAGAATCACATAAACTTCACATCTAGTTTGGACAATATTTAATCACACTAATGGCTTAAAGAATGCATTCATAACTGGACTGATGACTAGTTTATGTTAATCTAACTTTTAATTTGAGGTTGGTCACAGTTGGCAAACATAATATAACCCCCTTTATTCAAGAAGGGGAAAATGGATGACCTCGGGGAACTATGGACCAGTCAGTCTCACGCCTGGCAAAATCTTGGAGCAGATTCTCCTGGAAGGCATGCTAAGGCACATGAAAATCAACAAGGTGCTTGGTGACAGCCAGCATGGCTTCACTAAGGGGAAATCCTGCCTGACCAATTTGGTGGCCTTCTATGTTGGGGCTACAGAACTGATGGGCAGGGGTAGAGCAGCTGACGTCATCTACCTGGACTTACGCAAAGCATTCGACACTGTCCCACACAACATCCTTGTCTCTAAATTGGAGAGACATCAGTTTGATAGGTGGACCACTTGGTGGATAAAGAACTGGCTGGATGGCAGCACGCAAAGAGTTGTGGACAATGGCTCAATGTCCAGCTGGAGACCAGTAACGAGTGGTGTCCGTCAGGGATCGATGTTGGGACTGGTATTGTTCAACATCTTTGTCGCTGACATGGGCAGTGGGATTGAGTGCGCCCTCAGCAAGTTTGCCAGTGACACCAAGCTGTGTGGTTCGGTTGATACGCTGGAGGGAAGGAATGCCATCCAGAGGGACCTTGACACCCTTGTGAAGTGGGCTGATGCCAACCTGATGAAGTTTAAGCATGACAAGTGCAAGGTCCTACACCTGGGTTGGAGCAATCCCAGGCACAGCTACAGGTGCTGGGCAGAGAAGGACTTGGGGGTGCTGGTTGATGAGAAAATGAACATGAACCGGCTGCAGCATGCACTCACAGCCCAGAAAGCCAACTGTATCCTGGGCTGCATCAAAAGGAGCGTGACCAGCAGGTCGAAGGAGGTGATCCTGCCCCTCTACTCTGCTCTTGTGAGAGCTCACCTGGAGTATTGTGTGCAGTTCTGGTGTCCTCAACATAAAAAGGACATGGAACTGTTGGAACAAGTCCAGAGAAGGGCCACAAGGATGATCGAGGGACTGGAGCACCTCCAGTATGAAGACAGGCTGAGAAAGTTGGGGCTGTTCAGCCCGGAGAAGAGAAGGCTGCACGGAGACCTCATAGCAGCCTTCTAGTATCTGAAGGGGGCCTACAAGGATGCTGGGAATGGACTGTTTATGACAGACTGTAGTGACAGGACAAGGGGTAACAGGTTCAAACTTAAACAGGGGAAGTTTAGACTGGATATAAGAGGGTGGTGAGGCACTGGAATGGGTTGCCCAAGAAAGTCATGAATGCTCCATCCCTGGCAGTGTTCAAGGCCAGGTTGAACAGAGCTTTGGGTGACATGGTTTAGTGTGAAGTGTCCCTGCCCATGGCAGAGGGGTTGGAACTGGATGATCTTAAGGTCCTTTCCAACCCTAACTATTCTATAACTTCAACCATGTGTCCTCATTACCACTAAAAGGGCATACAGATGACTCAAGGAAACCATGAGACAACAGGATCTCTGCTCACTTAATAGAATTTATTACTGAGCTTCTTGTCATTGATATTTAATAGGCACTATATAAATGGTCTTAGCCTTTACAGAACTTCCCCATTTTAGGAAAGAATAGTCAAGAGATGTAAATGAAAAGGTAAAGTCATTACCTAGGACAGATCAGCAACTGTAGAGAAATAATCCAAAGTTTTCAGCAATAGCAACATTTACAGAAGTCATAGTTATACTGAGTGAATCGTACAAGCCCATACTTTGCATTGGTCTTCTGTAGCAGTAGGAACTAAGACGGGATCAGTGGCATGCCCTGACAGAAAGCAAGTACCTCTTAAAAGAGAAACTCTCATCCAGCCTCTCCTCAAACACATTATTAGTTACTATTAGATGTTATGCCAAGAAAAGAAAAATGTTTAGCTGAAATGCTGCTCAGAAAACTCATTCATCTTTACCTTTATTGACCATGGCCATTCTTAGGTCATAAATCCAAGCAACGCAGACTGAATTTGTTATTGTTAATTTACTGGGAATAACAACAAATGGTTAGGTTTTAGGAATATCTAATTATTGACTTTCCAGCCTTAAAGCATTATTTTTAACATACTGAAAATTAAATGAAAGAGCTTATGCAAATGACTGGCAGACTGCAACAAAAAAGCTGAACATTCTTACTGTAATAATAAAAGCTATCTTCAAAGTATCCTATAAGACAACCCTTCAGGTACAGCAACTCACTTCTGCATTAGATCAGTTCAAATGAGCTCATGTCTGCTGAGCATTTGGGCTCAACAGCAGATGAGAAAACATCCATGATGCACTGAGGCAAGGAAAAGACGTAGTGTGAGACAATTACATTGTTCAGATTAAGACTTTCTGACTTTAAAGTGTTTAGAGAGGAAGGAAAGAAGGAACGTGGGAGTGTGTTGCTCTACAAATTTCCATAATAATTATGTTATGTGTTTTAAACATAAGGCAAAATTACACAGATAAATTAAATTTAAAATATACATATAAAAATATATGTCTCCAAAATACTAAGTTTTACAGGTTACTGCGTCATACTACAGTAATCATCCTATGATTCCATAAGCAAACTGGTCTAGTGTGAGGTGCCCCTGCCCATGGCAGGGGTGCTGGAACTAGATGATCTTAAGGTCCTTTCCAACCCAAACCATCCTGTGATTCTATGATACGTCAGAATAAGAAGAACATTTACTTGCATGAAAACAACATGCCAGTCTTTATAGCTTCATTCTTTGTGCTTTATTTAATATATTTTGCTGCATTATTTTTATTTCAGACATCTCACTTTAGAAAACAGATAAAAAGCACAATGTGCCATCTAAAACTTCAACGTGTCTTCAAAAGTGCTGAAAGAACACTTGCAAATATTAAGAAACTCGTTTAAGAAATTTAATAAGCTAGTGTTTAAGATTTTAATTTCAATCAGAATTTAGATTTTATACTACCTCAGGACACTGAATATTTTTAAGTATGGAACATCTTTAATGAAAAGTCGACCAAAGGTAGTGTAGATTCTATTTTTAATATAGCGTTACAATCAACAACTTAGATAACCAGTGCACAAAATATTCAGTTAATGGGCACCAAATTCCTTCGCAGAGCATAAATAACATTAAAGGTCAAGCACACACTGGCTGAAACTCATATTTCAACTGCCTGATGCCCATTCTGTTCTTATGTATGTACCTTAAAACTACAGGGGATGAAGTATCAGAAGCTGCTCATCATAACAAATAAGCTATGGACAATAACCCAGTAAATAAACAGATTAAATTTAGAAATAATTTTCCAAACACACATTACTTTTCCAACTGGCTGAACTACCTGGATAACCAATATATTACTTGCTGCCTTACTGTGTGATGCTATGGGTTGTCTCATGTTCTATTTAACAGTTAAAAATAACTTGCTATAAGGATGTTCGCACCATCTACTCGTTAAAATTCACCTACGTCTTTACAAAAAAGTACACATTACAAAGTAATAAGAAGTGAGACACTGCTCCAATATAAACTGAGATACGGTAGACACCACCCCTACTAAAGGAATACTGTAGTCTACATATTGTCCTATGCCCCTTTTTCCACTGTGGTATCTTACTACATCCTTTTTCTCTTCACCTACATCCACAATCTCTCTTCCCTCCATGCCTTCTGCAAGTCAGGATATCCTTCTTTGCTTGTTCTTATATAGGATGTTTTTGGAGTACACCTTCCAGCTGGTTGCTCACCAATTGGAGCACCAACTGGTTAATCACTGTATTTCACTTGATTGGCCAGCTGTCTAATTATGTGGAACATGCACTCCCATTGGTTACTTATCCTAATGAGTGCATGTAAGGCCCAAGGACCAACTGGGACCAGGTTTGCAACCTCACACAACTCCACATGAGTGAGCAGGAGCTTCGTCTCAGACATGGCAGTCTGTAGCTGCATGCACCAGCACCACACATCTCCAGAACATTTGGCTTTTAAGGACCATCTTACACCAAACAAATTTGTGACACTACTCAGACTGATAAAAGTTCTTGTTACAGCAACGTAATCATTGCCAGGTTAATGCCTGTTCTTCAGACTTACTACTAAATACTGTGTCTTCTGGTACAACAAACAAAAAACACCACAAGAAAGTAGGCAAGTAAATCTAAAATAAGCTCTCCTAGCTTAAGCAGCAGCAGGAACATCAGCATGATTATGATCTGCCTCACAGAATCACAGAATGGCTAGGGCTGGAAAAGGCCTTAAGATCATCTAGTTCCAAGCCCCATAACTCATCATGCTGTTTGAACTAGTGACTTCAGGAACACTGAGGCTCATTATGTACTGCATAAACTACTGACCAATTTTTCAAGTCCCAACTGGGAAATACGCCCCTTTGTATTTTATTACGGTCATAAGTAGTAAATCAGATGTAGAAAACTGCTCAAACTACCCAGACTGTTAAAACAATAGCCCTCTACATTAAACCTAGTGTTTTACCTTTCTCTCTGTTGCAATTCTGTTAATTTCAGTCAAGCTACAATTGGGCTGCCCTGAACTTTTTCTGTTTATACTGTCAAGTGACAAAATCCATTTTCTACAAGTTAGCTGAAACTAGAATTAGCTAAAAATGATGATCTGCTGAATCTGCAACAGGTATGCTGCTACTCATCAACAAATAACCCCCCCAAAGGCTACTGAAAAAAGAAAAAGGAATATATACACTGCATAATTTCCATTTTCCATGAAAAGCATTATTATGAGACTTCTGACATGAAGCTCAAAGTATTTCAATTTTAAACATTTGAATTCTCAAATTAAATTCCACATGAAGTTACTCAGTTGGCAGGTCCTTTCAGGAGTAACACTGAAATCATTTTGGAACAAGCTTAAGGCACCAATCATGCAAGCAGGTCTTTAACTTCACATATATGAAATCCTCTGCACGTCTTGTCGTTGCAGAATTTAGATATGTCCATAAATCTCAGAACAGATTTCTTGCTCTTCAGAAAGACAAATTTCTTTCCTCGACACAAGCGCAATAGAACAATCTCCTCTTTATTTCACTTCATTAAATTAGATTTCTATTAATGTCCTTTTTGATAGTTGCTGAGTCACTTACTTATGCCTGATGCTGTCTGTTTTCAAAATTTCTACTGGATTAAGTGACAACCTTAACACCGTTTGTATTTATATATACACACGCATACCACCCCTCCTGATAAAAAGAAAATCTCTGTAACACTGTGTGAAATGGCAATTTTATTTCCTTACCATATTAAACATAAGAGCTTCCTGCATACTCCCTGCTCAAATTACATGGATTTTCTTTAATATTAGGGCATACATTGTAACAGCAGCATATAATTTTCCTGCACAATAATTTTTTTCCAGTTGAAAGGTATCCTATATCATCAGCATCAACAGGAATAGACACCCGATTTTCAGCTAGACAAAGCTTATGCGTTTGATGACTTTATGCCTTGTAAAAAGCAGTTTTGAGACACAGAGCAGCTACATGAAAATTTGAAAACAATCTGGGAACTCATTCTTTGACCAAAGTGCTAGACCAAAAAGAGATGTAAATACTGTTCCAATAATAAAATGGTGATTTCCCCCCCCCCCGCGATATCCTATTTTGTTACTCTAATTTTATCCTTTGGAAACTGCAAGTCTTCTGTGCTTCAGAAAGCACTTAAGCATGAACTTGAAACAATCAAACAAGGAATCTTTGCATTAAGCTGGTTACAAAATACATACTTACAGTATTTTTTTTTCTTTCAGAATTCCTGGCTGAAGCTCTGAGGTACAGAAGGTACCAGAGTCTCTTTGGGGTTTGATTTTGTTTTAAAGTTGGATTTTACTTACAAAGTAATTTATAGTGTTGCCAGTGTCACACATAGCATGCGCTCAAAAGTCTTCTTCAGCTGCTGATTGTTACACTAATAAAGTATCAAGATGATACAGGTATCAATAAGCACACAAGATTTTTTAAAAACACAAATTTAAGTTTCAAGGAATTTTATTAAAATGAGCTTTTACTTAAATACTTACTATGTGAGGAAAAAAAAGGTTAAAAAATACCACTCGTTTTAGGTGAAACCTGTGCCATTTTCTGTATCAAATTAATACTATTCTTAATTGACATAATCTGTAGTAAAATAATTCACTTAAATGTATGTTGTAACCTGATCAAACAAAAAAATTAAGTACAGCAAAGCAAAATATCGTGAAACAGTGAGTAAATATATTCACTCTAGTAGGGTGTTTATTTACAGGTTTATTTGTTATAGGGTAACCTCTTCCATCACCAGTTTGCTGGATTGACAGAAACAAGTTCTATTTTAAAAATTCATTAGTTTTAAGCTAACTTGCCCACATGAAATCACTCCTACAAATCTACAATTCAACCATTTTTCATTGCATACTATGTATTAATAAGGTCAATTCTAAGATTCAGCTGCCAATATAGCCATCTTTTGGATGACATATGGCAAGATCTCCAACTCCTTTCAGCTTTGGAAATTTACATCTGCCTGTTCATTCAAGATGCTGTGTATACATGTGTTGACAAATACAGAAAATAGCAGATGGCAAAAAGCAAATGCTCAACATGAAGCACTGGGGATTGTTTGAAAATTATTTGGACTCGGACATTTGCCATTTTTAACAGCAGAATACTGTTTCAAAATAAATTCCACCATCTATTATGCTTAATGCTAATGAAGAGCTGTGATCAGAACACTGACAATTACAGAATGAATGTTATATAAATTGCAGTTGGTATCTGTTGTGGTTTAAACCCAGTCAGGTAACTCGTTCACTCACTCCCCCCCTTCTTTCCCTCCCCCTACTCCTGGAGGGACGGAGAGGAGAATCGAAAAGAATGCAACTCCCACGGGTTGAGATAAGAACAGTTTAGTAACTAAGGTATAACACAAATCACTACTGCTACCACCAGTAATAACAATGATAAAGGAAATAACAAGGGAAGAGAATACATCACCTCACCACCAGCCAACTGATAACCTGCCCCACCACACCAGACCAAGCACCAACCCATACCTCCTCCAACCCTGCAGACACCCAGCCCTTCCGGCTCACTCCCAGTTATATCCTGGGCATGACGTGCTGTGGTATGGAATACCTCTTTGGTCAGTTTGGGTCAGGTGTCCTGTCTCTGCTTCCTCCTGGCTTCCCCTCCTCCCTGGAAGAGCATGAGGCTCACAAAGTCCTTGGCCAAAGCAAAACATCGCTATCAGCTCTGATCCTGAGCCGAAAGTCAAAACACTGCACTGCACCAGCTACCAAGAAGGAGAAAAATGACTGCTACTGTTGAACCCAGGACAGTATCCAAGATGCAAGTTGCTTTATAACAATTAGATTTTTAAGATAATTATCACAGTACAATTCTTCAGGAGCTTAACCTCTGCTGCTACACATAAGCCAGAAAACTTTCTGTAATGACCACATAATTTGACACGAAATCTTTTAACACGCAATACACAGCTGTGCTCATCCAGCCTGTAAACTGGAATTACTCTGGTGACTGGTTACTACCATAGGACCTAAAAACACGTGTATGTAGACCTGTTCTCTGCCTGCATGAGTAATACTACTAACTTCTACCACCACCACCATCTCCAACAACAGCTTTAGAAAACCAAAATGAACAGTGTGTCAGGTATGTGAAGCTGCCAAGAGCTCTAACTTGGGGAGAGCAAGGCAGTTACTTTGTCTAGATAGGATGCACAGGCAAGACAAGAATTCCATCCAGTGCTATACTCTCTACTAACAATGAGCCCTGGATACCTAGCAAATAATACCAGGATAGAACAAACATACAGCACCTCCCTTATATATTCCACTATTATTTGGAAGTCTGTAACTACTTGAACCTCTGAATCAGAAAGAGTATCTTCTGTGTTAACATGCTATGGTACACTTTCAAGAAAGTCTTAAAACTTTTTCAACCATGGAAGCCCTTAGACTCAACATCATCTGTGGCAATAACTTTCACGCTGTAATTCATCATGACTTGACTTCACGAACGAAGATTTGGGAAGGGTTTTATCCACGCTTACTACAAGCACGCTGATGACTAAAAAGGCCAATGTGGGATAGGCAAATCCGGTTGCAAAAAGCACAGTGAAAGATCTCTCCTTGGGTGGTATAGGCGGGGCGCGATTCTTTCTGCGTTGTCTTTTCTCCTCAAGACTAATTCTGCGTGAGTTCTCAAAGGAGACAACAGAGTTATGGGGCGACCAATGTCCTGAACCGCCTGCATGCAGGCACTTCCAGTGCACCTTATCACCTGCCGTTTCGTCCCTCGCCTGTCACTACAGGGCTTTGCAAGTGTGGGTAAACCCTTCAGGCCTGCGCAGTGGACTTTTTAGGTGAGGCACAGCGTGCGGAGAACTGGCCCTACCCTTTAGGCCTGAGGTTTATCTGCCAGGGCCTAGTGAGCTTGTACAGTGACAGCAAATTCCTCAGGTCATAGGTTTGATTAGAGTATCCTTCTCTTAGATGGATGGCCTTACAGAGCTAAACAAGCTCCATCTGCCTGGGTTTGAAGTTAGAGCTGTCCTTCTCCTAGGATGGCTGTCCGAAGGCTAGTGAGACCATCCTGCTCATGGACACACTTTGTCTGACCCTTCAGTTGAGACCTGTCTGGCATGGGAGACACTACCAGAGGCATATGCCAACACTAGCATACCTCCCAACCTCACAAGGGCATGCAAGCTCCTTCCCCATGACAAGGGGGTGTCCGTGAAAGAGACAATGTAACTATGTTCTATGTATATCACCTTTTAGTGAAGGCATGTACTGTAGCTTCTGGTCACTCCTATAGCCAATGAGGTTTTTAAGGTAAAAAAAAAAAAGTGTTTAAATTCCACCATGCTTGAAAAGACTTTGACTGTACTAGGGGCTCTGTTAATATGTAGACAAACAAGTAGAGTCTGTAACAGTTCAGCTAAAATAAAGATGACTATAGGGAGACAGGATATGGTAACAGCAACTGACAAGCAGCAGATCTGCCTTGGAGAAAACACGTTCAAGTAAAGACGAGTGCCACTTTTTAGTCAAGAGATCCATCTCAGATAGCAAAAGAATTCTGATCCAAACAGCAAAAGGGAGAAAAAAAAAAAGTATCTTCATTTTCTCTTCACATGTCTGAGTTTTCAAATAAAGAGCACTAGCCAATCATTTTGAAATGTACAGGTTCTGAAGAAAAGCTTGTATACTGAAATAATAGTTTCATCTTCTAAAACTATAGCTGTAAACAGACAGTTGTAAACTCCAACTATTCTCACTTCATACATTTCAGAATAACTACATGGAAGTACAATGCTATAACACAAAAGATCAGTTTCAAGTAAAAAAAAAAAAAAAATCACACAGGAAAAGCACTGTTAGTTTCTGTTCAGAGCAAACAGCTCTGAACAATAATTCACATATAATTTTAATTCCCTTAGTATAGTTAGATTCATAATGAAAGAAATATATTAATTCTATTACAGTATTCACTTTAAACCAAAAGTTTAAAAAGTTTAATTCTATTACAGTATTCACTTTAAACCAAATTCTATTACAGTATTCACTCCCTACCTTAACCAAAAAGGTGTTATACACCATAGTCTCCCTACTGTTTTCATTAAGAACAAACAGGTTACTATTAATATTTGATTCACATTTTACTAGTAATTCAGTAAAGTAAACATTAGGAGATCCAAGAAAACAGCTATTTCCATTAAGAGCAGAACTAAGCATCTTGGGTTCCAAAGTGACTCTTCTGATATTTAATAGTGAGGACTAAGATTTAGATTCCGCCTGCAAACACCTTGTACATGGTTGAAATTTAAAACTCAAAGTACACAGATCAGTTTCAAAAAAATAAGTTAGTGGGAAGCACTGAGGAATAGATGGACAGCAGGATTTCTTAGCAAATTCAACTGAAGAGTATAAAAAAGGGGAAATTTGGAACATACCAGTGAAATGACCATTAAAACAGTTTTCACAGGGGCTAGAAATATAATAAATAATGAAACAGCAAAACCAAAACCCACAAAACCAATCAACCAACCAACCAAAAACCCTCAAACCCCCCCATTAATTTATTTCAACTCTAACAAAACTCAGTTTCTGACTTTGTCTTTACCTCACTTCAAAATCCCAACTTAGCACCTTCAAATCTAACAGCTCAAACCAAGCAAGAGCAGCTGCACATATACTCTCTAATGCCTTGCCAATACTGACAGTCTAGCTAGCAGCTAGATAAAGGAATATATAAAAACTGAATTCTGCTCACCTTTCTTCCTCCCTATCAGGCTGTCATTTTCAAGAAACACAGGAATTTAGTTACCTTGGGAATTCTATCTGCTTATCAAATTTATCTGAAAATGGTCAGCAATATATAAAAAAGCCCACCCCATTTTTCCTCAGAAAGCCAGGCCAAAGCATCTTCTGAGCACAAAGGCTGAATTCAGGAGAAAGAGTAAAACAGAACCACCAAGAATTCTATGAAGTAATCTGATAAAGATTCAAAATTCTTACACAGATAAAGCAGGAGCACAGGAAAAATTAAGAGAATCCACAGAACAAGAAGTCTTAATGTATGACCAAGGACATGACTCCACAAAAATGCACCAGAAACTTTCAAATAAAATCAATATTATGCTATTTTCCTCCTAAATATTTTCTATTTCATTACTGAAGAAGGAAGAGCTTCACTTTGCTCTTTGTACCTGGTCTTTTTATATTCAAGAGTTGCATTCACCACACACAGCTGTAAATATAACAGTAAAAACCACAAGTATCAATTACTAAATTGCATGACCATGTGTTACAAACAGTGACCTTTTTTGACCGGTGCACCTGATTATCCAGCATCAGATGATCAAGTGCTTGGCTCAGTTCATTCATGAATGTTTAGCAAAGCTGGGAGACATATTGATTTGGAACTGGAACACCACAACCCCTCTTTGCAAAATATAATGATCACTCAAACTCCAGAAATTTATTTCCAACTTAAACCAGCCTCAGTGAGCTGATATTATAAATATACTCACATAAACCATATTTATACCAAAAATGTGGAAACAAAACCTACAATTATTATCTTATTAGTTTATAAATTTTTTTTTGCACATCTTAAATAACAAAAGTTTACTTACTAATAGAGCAAGTCTTTGATACTTCCGTTTTAGTTCTGCCAGACTATCCGATGGCTTAGCACCCAGGATTTCATACCAGTCCTTTTGTGTAATGCTTTCAAAGGCCATAGTCTGACTGGCTTTGAAATGATTTTCTTGGCACTGTGTTAAGAGAATTTAATAAATATAATAATCTGAACAAGAAAGAGTTAGAAAAAGCAAAAATGAGTTAATGTGACAAGCTACAGGATCATGAAATCACACCTCCACCGTGTAAGATCTATAGCACAAAAAAACAGGCTGTTCCATCGCACAGATTGTTGTGCGTCATTTAAGTTACTTCATGCTTCTGATCCCAGTTCCTTAGTATATAATGCTTCAGAAGCCATCCATATGCCTTTAAAATAATTTTGTATTTGAACTATTTTGAGTCTACCTAGGTTATATATGCACTTTACATATATATATATACATATATATATATACATATATATATATACATATATATATATACATATATATATATATATATACATATATATATATACACACACACACACTTTTTAAAAATACTTTATTTTGAACCAGTACTTTACTGGGGGGAGGGAGGGGTTATAAGAGCAAGTAGTGACAGGACAAGAGATAACAGATTTAAACTGAAGGGAAATTGAGATGAGATCTTAGGCAGAAGTTCTTCCCTGTAAGGGTGGTGAGGCCCTGGCACAGGTTGGCCAGAGAAGCTCTCGCTGCCCCATACCTGGCAGCATTCAAGGCCAAGCTGGACAGGGTTTGGAGCAACCTGGTCTAGTGAAAGGTGTCCCTGCCCGTGGCAGGTGGGATTGGAACTGGATGAGCTTTATAAGTCACTTCCAACCCAAACCAATCTGTGAGTCTATAACCCTCCTTCATCCTGCTAGGTAAGGCAGCTTAATTTTTAAAATATTAAAGTAGAAAAGCATATAAAAAAACCCAAACAAAAGTAAATTAAAATCTATCAGTTTAGTATAAGTCGCTAAGTAAAACCTAACTAGTTTTTTTTTTTATTTTTGGCCACCTATCATCAAGTTAATGACCCAGAATTAAAAAAAAAATAAACAGAAGAATTAAATGTCACTAATAGCACTGTAATGCTTGCACTCTGAGCAGATTCACTGATACACTGTAGCTGATATATCATGAACTTTTTGACTAGAAATAACACCATCAGCACAGAAGAGCTTTTGTAAGTCTGCAGGTTTTGTAAATCATACTTACTGCAGGAAGAAAGGGTGTTGGTTTGGGTTTTTTTTGTTTTTTTTTTTTCCCCATTTCAGCACTAAAACAACTTTCTGGTGACTACAAAATAAATATTTTTTTCAAGGGATAAGAAAAATGGGTTTTCACACTTGGCAGAACTACAAGAATAAGGAAGGCACACCACGCACACATACCTTCACGCGCCTTTCCCCACGAAGATCCCCTTCGTCCCAGAGCACCCACCGAGGTTTTTAAGATCACACCAAGCCGCCAGCACCGCCCGGGGGCCACGCTTCCCCTCCGGAGCCCCACCGCCCCGCAGGAAGCGGTCGCTGCACCACAGCGGGCCCACCCCTCAACAACGGCTCCACGCCGACCGGCACGGCGGACACAGGGGTCGGCAGCGAGAGGCGACCGAAACAGCCCGCCGAGGGAGGCCTGCGAGGCCGAGGAGGCCCCGCAGCACGCCGCGCCCTGCCGGAGGCTTCCCGGCACTACCACTACCGCCACCGGATCGGCGCGGGAGGACCCCCCCCAGCCTTCCTGCCTAACTTTCCCTCCTCCGCCCATCTATTCCCGATCGCTGGCACCGGCGACTGGCAGTAAAAGGCCCCACGGCTACCCCGAACACCTACCTACCCTACACCGCCAGCCGCAGATGAAGGCAGTTGGTACTGCACATAACTCGTCCGGCGGGAAACAAACCCTTCCGAGTGCCGCCTTAGAGCCTTTAAGTTGGAGGAGGGGGTGGAGCGAGAGCGGGAATAGCGGAGCGTGTTATTTAAGGGGCCGTCTTCCCCGTTTCTCTTGGGGCAGTAATAGTGTTGTTACTGGGAGGAAATGGAGCTGTTTGAGGCGTCCGACGCCGTCACCATGGTGATTGGTAGCGCTGCGCTGGGCTCAGTAAGTGACGGCGCTAGCCGCCCTCCAGTGCTCGTTCCAGGCCCGGGGCCAGCGCGTTTCACACAGGCTTTTGCCTCAGGGATTCTGTCTCCAGGTGCGAGAGAACACTGAGGTCCCTCTTGTCTTCTCTCCTTCCTTCTCTCTCCCTTACTCACTGCGTGGGGGTCCCTTTCCCTTCGGAGGCTCCACCTCCGGGACGTACCGGGCTCGTTTTGGCTTTCATTGTTACAGCTCACCCGACCTGGGGTCAGAGCTTGGGTCCGGAGCCTTTTGGTTCCGCTGAGCGCGGAGGGAACAGGGAACGGGTCCGTCGATCCCCAGGGTGCGGCTCGGCATGGCATTCTGCGCCAGGCTCAATCTGCCTAGCTGCTTCGGGCAGGGAGGGTCCGGGAGGAAACTACGGGCTTAACCGCTTTCTCCTCTCCCTTACAAGCTGTTCTGATCTGCTAGTTTCTTTGTAGAAAGTGCTTGTCCTAAGGGGGAAGGAAGAGCATCCTCTTAATGGAAAAAACTAAGCTCAGGAAGCAGACCTTTAGTGATGTAATTATGCTTCCTCTTCCTGAAAAAAAAAAAAAAAAGAAAAAAGCTTACGCTGGTACTGGAGACTTCATATTTTGTGATCTCAGTGATTCCTCATTAGCAAAATTCCTAATTATTAGTCCAGATAAACTCAGGTCACACTATACCTTAAATGCGGTGCATACTTCCTTTGACAATATTTTTATGCAAGGTGTTGGAATTAAGCCAACTGTTTGTCAGTTTTCATAGCCTTTGAACTGGTTCAGTACAGCAGTAGCAAGGCTGGACGGACATTGATGTGAAGAACTGGAGGTGTTGTCCTGGCACACTGTTCCCCTTAACCACCAGTACAGGAAGGGTGCGGAACAATCAGAGTTGGCTAATAGACATGGGGAATTTATTTAAAGTTTAACATGGATGATAGAGAGACAAGAGACTTTCTGAGGTAGTGAGAAAAGCATTAAATCTACAAAGCTACTCAAGGCATATATGCCAGTCTGATTATTGTCTATCCTGGTCATCAATATGTTTCTACAATGCAGCCATCAGGTTAATATTTTGCCCTTCTCTGCACTGTTGCAGGTGAGGCCAAATTTGTATCATGAGTGTCCATAGCTGTCTCAAGTGAAAAACTTGCCTATGCACTGGCACAAGACATGGATGAGTCCTGAAATCATCCAGCTCCTTCTGTTGAAGTGCTGTTAACTCTGCAGCACCAGTGTGCCTAATTGTGTATTTCACTGAAGTCATTGCATTGCAGATGAGATGTATCGAGTGTGAACTAGTCTATGTAGTCCCTTTTGAAATTAGAATTCAGCTCTTGGGCAAAGGTTTTGGCATGAATTATCCTCTTTGTTTTGGCTTGTAATGAGCCCATATACAACATGGAATAGGCCCATAGCACTTAGTGTATTTTCTTCAGCCGTTGAGTGGGGCTGACATGTGAAGGAGTACTGTTGTGAAGGGGAACAAATTAAAACTGTAAAAGGTGCAGTGGGATCTTGCAGATTGATTACTACATCAGTAACAGTTTACAAATGGTTAATATCCTCTTACAGACTGGATATGTTTACAATATCCATTCTCATCCTTTATGTCCCAAATGCTGAAATGTTGCATATAGAGATTTTTTCCATTTTAACTCATTACAGGATTGGTGCTTAAACTGATTTATTTAAGGGATTGTGAGCATTTGTATCCAATAGTATAATTATCTGTAATTAGCTGTTCGTTATAAAGTTAACTATAAATGTTAAGGCATTATCTCTGAAGTCAGTAGAACAGTTTTGGAAGTGAAAAACTGATTTTTTTTTTCCCTGTGAATATTCATCAGTCCTGCCAAAGTAAAAGAAAATGGGCTGTCTATTATAATTCATGTTCTTGGACTGCAAAATCCATGAACTATAAAATGAAATCATTGCAGGATTATCTGGCCTTGCGGGTATTATAATCTCTGTGTCTCAGTTTGTCTTTTAATCTATCCAGTTTCAGAAATCACAATGTTCTGTTTGGGTTAGTCTTAGCTAATCATACTCTGGTTGTAATGGCTTTTGAAGCTGTTGCTCAATCTCAAGCTAATTTGATAATCTTTCATCACTGCAGATATCAAAATGAAGTTAGTTCAAGATTTATTAAAATCCGTTGAGTGTGTAGGGGAGAGAGAGCAGCGCGAAGGAGACTGAACTCAAATGTTACCTATTGCTTTTGGCAGCCACTGGCTGGTAAGCCAGCATACAGTTCAAACTAGCCATAAGTTTTCCTGCTTTTCTTCATTCTGACAGCGAAGCAGAAGTAAGTGATAGGCAAGTGTGGGGAACTTACTATTAAAGTCTATGATGTGTGGAGATGGACAATGAAGTCATGGAGATGTGGGAGTGCTGTTCCAGAATGGGAGGCATAGGGCCCATGTCTGTAAGAAACCAGGTTTAATTGGTTGTGTGAAGTATCTTAAATTATTATGTAAGTTTGTACAGATGCTAGGAATTTGACAAGATCTGGCCACCTAAACACAGTAAAAAGTTTTTGTAGAATAGAATTATAGAATAGTTAGGGTTGGAAAGGACCTTAAGATCATCTAGTTCCAACTCCCCTGCCATGGGCAGGTGTCGTGGTTTAAACCCAGTCAGGTAACTTGTTCACTCACTCCCCCCCTTCTTTCCCTCCCCCTACTCCCAGAGGGACAGAGAGGAGAATCGAAACGAATGCAACTCCCATGGGTTGAGATAAAAACAGTTTAGTAACTAAGGTATAACACAAATCACTACTGCTACTACCAATAATAACAATAAGTGATAAAGGAAGTAACAAGGGAAGAGAATACAACACCTCACCACCAGCCAACCGATAACTCGCCCCCCCCAGCCCGACCAAGCACCGACCCATACCTCCTCTAACCCTGCAGTCCTAGCCCTTCCGGGTAACTCTCAGTTATATCCTGAGCATGTCGTGCTGTGGTATGGAATACCTCTTTGGCTAGTTTGGGTCAAGTGCCCTGCCTCTGCTTCCTCCCGGCTTCCCCTCCTCCCTGGCAGAGCATGAGGCTCACAAAGTCCTTGGCCAAACAAAACCATCATTGTTATCAGCTCTGTTCCCAGGCCGAAAGACAAACCACAGCACTGCACCAGCTACCAAGAAGGAGAAAAATGACTGCTACTGCTGAACCCAGGACAGGAGGGACACCTCACACTAAACCATGCCACCCAAAGCTCTGTCCAACCTGACCTTGAACACTGTCAGGGGTGGAGCATTCACAACTTTCTTGGGCAACCCATTCCAGTGCCTCACCACCCTTAGAGTAAAGAAATTCCTTCTTATATCCAGTTTAAACTTCCCCTGTTTAAATTTGAACCCATTACCCTTTGTCCTGTCACTACAGTCCCCAGTGAAGAGTCCCTCCCCAGCATCCCTATAGGCTCCTTCAGATACTGGAAGGCTGCTATGAGGTCTCCATGCAGCCTTCTCTTCTCCAGGCTGAACAGCCACAACTTTCTCAGCCTATCTTCATACGGGGTGTGCTCCAGTCCCTCGATCAGCCTTGTGGCCCTCCTCTGGACTTGTTCCAACAGTTCCATGTCCTTTTTATGTTGAGGACACCAGAACTGTACACAATACTCCAAGTGAGGTCTCACAAGAGCAGAGTAGAGGGGCGGATCACCTCCTTTGGCCTGCTGGTCACGTTCCTTTTGATGCAGCCCAGGATACAGTCAGCTTTCTGGGCTGTGAGGGCACACTGAAGCCAGCTCATGTTCATTTTCTCATCAATCAACACCCCCAAGTCGTTCTCTGCAGGGCTGCTGTGAATCTCTTCTCTGCCCAGCACCTGTAGCTGTGCCTGGGATTGCTCCGACCCAGGTGTAGGACCTTGCACTTGGCATGGTTAAACTTCATAAGGTTGGCATCAGCCCACCTCACAAGCATGTTTTCTTCTTTTTTTTTTAGTGTGAGATACTTTATATGTAGGTTGGGTTTTCAGACACTTTTTGTGGGACTATTTACACTTTAGTAGGTGCTTTATTTAAAACTACATCATAGTATTGTGCTGTGTTCTCATACAGGTGTAGGAAAAGAGTTATTGAAAGAATTAACTGGACTACTGTTTAGCAATGGACCAGCCTCTTATGATTTTATTCTTTCAAGAAACAGCTGAAACATACAGACTTGCTTTTAACTTCATATTTTACTTCTGAAGCCAACTGCTATATTCCAAAGTGTTGTTCAGAGTAATAAAGCTTTGGGTTTGCTTTTTTTGTTTGCATTGGTTTTATATTGCTATATATATATATATATATATATATATATATATATATATATATACACAAAAGCTATGCACAGGTTACCCAAAGTTCCGAAGGCAAGTCTATTTAATGTTACTGAGCATCTAGGGTATTCAGACTATTTGAGAAATTGTGATGTTTGCAACATATACACTTTTATATTTGGAAAGGCAAAGTTATTTAGTATAATTCCTATATGGACAAGCAAGTTCCTGACTGGACAGCACTTGTTAAACTCAAGCTTCCACTGTAGTGCTGTTCCTGATACAAAGCACTGCACATGAATTAGTCTGTTAGCTTACTTGTTTATTTCTTCAGTGTTTTTCTGGAAGTATAGTGTTCTCTGTTTACTTTTCTTGTAACTGAGAAGACTCAAGATTCATAGGAACAAAGCCTGACAAAAGCACTACATCACCTGCTTTGGGGTTTTTGGTTTTGGTTGTTTTTTGTTGTTTTTTTTTTTACATATTCTAAGACTATTCTGAGTCCTCTATGTTCTGACTCTAAATATTAAAAGATGGAAATTTCATCACTTGTGAGAAAGCAACTTCAACAGCTAATCATCCTGCTTTTAAAATCTGTCCCTAATTCTATACTTCAGTTTGCCTGGCTTCTATTCAGCCATCAAGTCTTCTCAAGCTTTTTGCCTTAAAATGTAGTGTTTTAGCATCTGATACATATGGATGTAAACAAGCATTGAATATTTGCTGATGAATTTAAGAGATTGAGCATAGATATTTTGTCTTAAATGATTTTTGTAGTTGTCCTGTCTTCATTTTACCAACTTTTATATGTGGCAATTAATAAGAGCAATTGATGTGGCAATAATGCAATATTTCACTATGGGGCCTCACTGATACTTCTCCTGGTGTACTGTTTTCATTCTGCCTGTTTCAGTCAGTACAGTGAGAAGAATTTCTTTCAAATGGATTTTTCTGTGATAGCTGTAGTAAACAGCTGACTCCAAAGAGTGGTGTAAGTGAAAATTCTGAACTCTTGTCTATTGGGAACAGTTATGTTGTCTGTGAAAGATAATTTGTTCAACTTTGAACAGTGTTGGGCTTTTTTTTTTTTTTAAATCTAGGTATTAAAAAACATTACAAAAGATAGAATTATTTAAAACTGATTAATGGATTTCTACTGTTTTTTTTTTATTTATTATTATTTTAATAGAATGTCAAGTTCTTCCAGAATTTGCTTTAATTGGGTCAGATTTGTCAACGGTAAAAGACAACCAAAGTTTTGTCTCCCAGGAGATGTGGCTATGATAGACTAAATGTCATAATGATGTGAACAAATGAGATGTAACATGATCTGAAAATATATGTTTTCCATTAAATTCCCACAAAAATGATTGAAAATGTCTTGGGAATTATTTAAGCAATTTACAATATTGTTTAAAAAGGTACATCTGGGCACACTGAGTACAGTCCTTTGTCGTTCATTAGCAACGTATTTAATGAGGGCTTTTTTAAGTGATAGATAGTTAAGGTAACAGGCAAGTGACAGATTGTTTGTCTTTTAACGATTTCCCTATTTCAGGCCCATTACAAAGCAATTAGAAATCTGACAGCACTTTTACTCTGCATTACTGATCATCTAAAGTGATGAGAAATGAGAGGTGATGAATATTAATTGCATATTTTAATATAATTATCATAAATTATTACCTTGTCTAGTGTGCTGCAGGTGGAGTAAAATCAATGGATGAAAATTCAGTCAAATATGATAATTTGAAAGATTTCATGACTTAGTTTTTGTCTCTAAAGTGCAGTGTCAATCAGCCTAAACCAGGCATATATTAGCTGAGGGAAAGATACTCGTACCTTCCTTGCTTTGCTAACACTGATAAGCATGGTATTTACTGTTATGCCCTGTGCTGTTTATCTTGTAGTCTGCCACATATTCACTGGAGTTATATCTATTCTTGTCCAGCTTTTTTTCTATGAATATGTACTTAATGTTTGAGCATTAAAACAATGTTAAAAGCCATACACTTGGCTGAACCTAGAACCAGCTATTCTCATATTTTTTTTTCCCCCACTTGGTATATATGCTTTCTAACTTATCATTTATTTGTGTTGTCCTTCTATTCTGAGAAGACCCCAGCCTCTACCAAAAATTAGGAGTAAGAGCCCTACTTCATGTGACTTTTTTGTTTAAAGTATGGGCCTTTATTTAAATTTTGTTCTGAAGATGCAGTCATTGATAATAAACATCCATAATAAACAATGGTTACTGAATCTTACTTGCTTCCACGTTTCAATTAATGAGTCTTCATTAAGCTATTATATCATTGGTCTTGAAAGGATAATCTCCCTTTCAGACAGGGAGAAAGGAGGCAGAAAGTTTGAAGTGTCTAATACTGAATTTTGGTGTTCTGTTTTGGAATATGGAAGTCTTGCAGTTTACATTTCTTCTCTTATAATGCATCTCTTATGTTCAGAGCAGACTTCATTTACAGTTAGTGGAAAAACTAGAAGTTGGTGCTCCAGGAATCTAGAAAATGTGGCTGGTGTTAGTGTTTTTTCCTGGGACATTGTGGTTGATATGACTTTTTCAATATTACTTTAGCATTTTTAGACAAAGACAAGACTTTTATCCAATTCATCTGGGACAGCAGACCTTACCCAGGAGACAATTGTTTCTTCCTGCATTTCCCTGCACACTTCTGGCTCTCTTAAGTGAGGGAATTAGAGGAATCATAAAAACAAAAGTATTGTATCATGAAGTCTATCAGAATCCATGTACTTAAAGACTGCAAGTGCAAATTTCTACTTTTATGTTGATTTTTCAATGCTTGACTTTGCAAACTTGGTAATTTAAACAAACTGCATTTGAAAACTTACATTATTAACATGATATTTTGGCTTTCAAAATTGCCATGTTAGTAAAACAGAACAGGGAGTGCAGTGTTTTCTCATGGTGGCAAACCTCACAGGAAGCTGCTGTCTTAATTTGGTTTTGTCTATGAGCACAAAAACTTAAGAGCAGCCAAATAGGTTTAAACACGTACTTAGGCTTCTATCTCTGATATTGGCCAGTGGTGGAATGGAAAGGTGAGAAACAGCACTAGTGCATAGAGAAATCCTTCAGGTATTAAATGTGAATTTTCCGTATGTGTTTAACATTACTCCCTGGGTCTAGAATATGTAGTTACTAGCACCCTACTGTTTGAAATTAAGGGTCTCATTCATCACCACACTAACATTACTTTCTTACATTTTGTCCATGTGGTATGTTCTAATTCCTGTTTCATCATAATGGGATTTCCTTTGAGATGATGTCATGCTATAAAAGGCCTCACACCCATACCAATTGCCTGCTAATGAAAAAGGTGATATGACTAGGTTAGTACTACCAGGTCTTTCCTTACTCCTGAGGCCTCATGCTTATTTTAATGAATCTTATTTATGAAGTTTGAAGTCAAGGTCCAAGTCTGAGTTTAAATTATACATAGATGAAAATGGATTGTTTTTTTCCCCGCAGTTGTATGCCAGTACATTATGTACTAAATATTTTCATATGTTGTAATTTCAATCCCACTTTTGTCATGTAGGCTTAGTAAAATGAATTCATAAAGAACTGCAGCATGCTCTGTAAGATCCTATGAAAGGAATACTTTTCTCTGATACACATTGTTCTTGATATCCCTGTGCAACTCTGATGGGAAAGAATGCCATTTTGTAGCTTTCCTTTTTTCATGTCAGTCATGGAACACAGGACAGTTTTAATACCTATCCATTCTTGCAGTATTAAAATTGCAGTTGTGCCTGGCTTGCATGTGGATGTTTCAAACAAAAGGACCTCTTCTTTTGCTGTCCCTCTTGTACATATGTTCACATTCTGCATAGTCACATGCTGCTGGCCATGTGTATAAAGCCACATGTTATGGCATATTTCTTCTTTTTTTTCAGTTCCTGTAATAAAAAGACTGAATAAGACTCCTTTTGTTGATATACCTTTATTCTGATATACTCAAACCAAATATTCAGATGTTTGAAAACCCTTGTCAGAAACAGGCATGTTTAATGTCACATTGGTTACTTGCTAATGCAAACTGCAATATACACAGAGACAATGGAGCAACAACTATGGTGTCTATAAAGCTTGCAAACGTGACAGATTGAGTGTTTCACAGTTTATGTTAAAACCAGCTTCTTGAGAAAGATAATTATAAAATGAAATATTTAGTTCTGGTGTTTAGATAATTAATTTTATTTTAGTTGGCTTTTTCCAAGGTAATTGGATGTATTTCCACGTTTGTTGAAGAGGAGCACTGGGCTAATTGGCTTTTTGCTTATCTTTAGAGATACAGCTTATAATGTATCATACTTTTGATTAAAATTTTTCAATTACGTGGACTCTTTAAAAGACTAAAGTACTTTCCAAGTGTGGTGACAAGTAGTAAAATGCCTTTTAGTAATAGGAAAGTAATCGTTTCTTTAGGAATGAATATAGTTTTTGTACCTCAAATACTATTATATATTCATGTATTACCTATATTTTTCAGTCTTAGCTTAAGCAAAACTCCTATTGCCTCTTCAGTTTGCACTGAAGGGTGTATTTTAAAGATATAGTTATGCCAATTTAGTGACTAGTTGCTACTGAAAGTGGTAAAACTCTTCTGCCGTTTGTTTTTTCACCCATTCAGTCATGTACTCTTGTTGCATCTTTGTGTGACCACAGTGGAAGAATTCATGGAGATGCACGAGCAAAAATCTAATTCTGAATAAAAAAATAAATTTGTTTTCCTGCTGATTTAGCTCCACTAAGCAGGACTGCCATGTGTCAGTGCCAGAACAGAGAAGCTGGCTGGAAAACTTGTTCAGGACAAGGGGAAGAAATGAAAGAGGGGAGCAAGTCTGCCCATTTTGATGTCACATAGCCATTGGATTGTACTGCTTTATCATCAAATTGTATGCTGAGCTAGACTGAGTAAAATTTATAAAATGGTAAATAAAGCTGTCTTGAGAGAATACATATCACTAGTGCACATTTGAAGGTTAAGATCTATTAAAAGAGTAGTAGTCACTGAAGACCAATCCAGTCAAATAGAAATGTTATGAATAATACTTTAATTTCTTTCTAATGTTTGGAATTGGTATGAAGATTTGTCTAGTTTAACATTAGAATTATATTTCAGCAATATAGTTGGCTTTATTTTGGCTCACAGTGTTACTCAGTTCAACTTTATTACCTTCTTGTTACCTTAATGTTGATTTGGGGGGTGGTTGTCTGTTGATATTTCAGGCTAGTTCAGGATCTATTGTGCTAGACTCCTAACAAAAAAATAAAATCCTATCAACAAAAGAAAAGTAAATCTATTTAACAAAAGCCCTAAAAGAAAGAGTAATTGAAGAAATTTGGGAGGACAATGAAACAGGAACCTATTTTGCTTAATTAGTCAGTAAGTAGAGGAAGAAAATAACAGTTTGTATGACTAAAAGGCTTTTTAGCTGTTTTTAATGAATGGAGTGTTTGAAATTGATCAAACAAGAACATCTCTGGCATAATTTACATCATGCTGTTCTTTGAGTCTTGTTCTTTGGAGGATTTAACTGGTGCTTTACCAGTATAGCAGAGCTTGATGGATCTCCTTCTCACAGGTAACTTGCTCGTCAGATGGCAGATCTTGTGCATAAAAAAGAGTAATTTTAGGCCCACTAGATGGACAGTATGTATCAACAGTAATCTGGTTTCGGTTTCTGTACATTCTGACCTGGATTCAGGTAATTTTATCAGAAGGTCGATTGCATACTTGTTTTCACCTAAATTAAAGAAAAAAAAATATCCCTTCCTTTTAAAGAGAATAAAATAATTACAAAGCTCCTGAGTTCTTGGTGATGTCATTGTGGAAGCAACTTCTGAAACACAGTGCAGATAATCTGATTAAGTCCACAGAGAATGTATTTTCTTTCTCTGCTTATAGACTCCAAATTTTGCTTTCAATTGAAATCTTACTACTCCAGCAAAGAGAAATGTGCAAAGCACAGAGTTTCCAAATGAAACTCTTAACCCCACCATGTTCTCAAAGCTGTAGAGAAAATTATTATACAAGCTTGGGTCAATTTTTCTAATCATTATTTAATCATTGGTCTAAATAATTAACAAAAAGCTTATGCGTTCATTTTAGTTACAATCTTTTCTACATCTAAAGAGGAAATTGCAAACAACAGAAGTCTAATAAGCACTCAGGAAAAATGTCATATGGCATGCGCCTCCTCACAAAAATATGATGGGCTATAAACTTAGCAAATGTCTTCGTGCCACGTGAATGCTCAACCTACATTAGCAAAAAACACGTGAGTACAGCCATGGCAACTTTTCACCTATGTCGTTTGTCAAAGATACTGGATTTGCTGCTGTCTGATAACTTGTAAAAATATTAATGAGTAAATATTTTGTTAGCATCAATCTCGGGCTAAAGGTGAAGTAAAACACTTTTAATGCTTTTGTATTTTCGCTGTATATTCTGTTTCACTCAAACAAGGGGAAAAATATCTCAAAACCCTACAGATATGTTGATTTTCAACTCTGTCTTTATTTAAAGCTTTAGTTCTTTCAGTGTTTGTGTCTCTTTCATTCTGGATCCATTTGTAGCTGACTTAGTGGTCCTGGAATCTGTAAAATAATTTTGTCTGCTCACGTTTCTTTGGCTCTTCCTCCTCAGTCAGATGGCAAAGTGGAACACCAAGTGTTGGTGTTAATAACTGATTTCAGTTAGGGGAGTTGAAGATATTTTTGTAGCAAAGAAAGCATAAGTATGATTAGAAATTACAAGATACTGCATGTATTTATTAAAGGGAAGAGATCCTGTTATGCACTGAAAGCCCTCTGCAGAGTGCAGCAGGAGCTGGGTGCTCCCTGGGAGCTGGGGCTCATGACAGCCAGTCTGCGGGGGCAGGCTCACTGTGGTGGCCCAGAACCTAAGCAAGCTGGGGTTGAGCCTGCAACATAAGTCAGTGGTGGCCAGCCAATGTCGGGAAGCCAGCCCCTCGGCCAGGCCTGGCTGCAGATGAATGGGGCCCATAGTTAGACAAGGGCTGGGCATGGCCCCCGCATATGTGGGGCGGCACCTCGGGCCAGGCCGAGTGCTACAAGTGTCTCCTGCAGAAAGGGCCAGCCTTGGCGGAGGCTGCACTGCAGAGCTGTCTGGCAGCTCCCCATGGTCACCAGAGGGAGGGAGGGGTAGCCCTCAGCTGTGCTCTCTCTGAGCTGGCCCTGAGCCCAGCAGCCAAATCCCTGGGAGCAGGATGCAGTTGGGGCCCTTACAGCCGTTTAAGATCACAAGTTGCTGCTACCCCTTTTTCTCCACTTCACAGAGAAGCATGGGAGCAGATGGCAGCCGCTTTAACTGTGCAAGTATAAGTGAAACCTAAGTTTCAAACTCCTACTGCTTTTTAGTTACCTTGTTACCTACCTAGCTAGTAAAACTATGCTGTCATGACTCAGGTATCAATTTCTTTGTGAGCACTTATTTTCATCAAGGAAATGTATGTTCTCATTTTTCACCCTGATATTTATTTTTCATAGTGTAGCAGCTTTGTTCCTCAGGTACAGGGTAGGTTTTATCTGTTTCAGGAACTGAAAGAATATCCATTTCTCTGGTATTTGTATGAGATGTATTGGGTGCTGTCTAGTTTCTGGGATAAGTAAGAAGAGACAGTAAATGCTGTGAGATTGTGATATCCAAAGGACTGTTTAAGCATTTTCTTCTGCATTAGGCCCAGTTGCCAAACTCAGCAGTACAGGTTTTTTTTCTTCTTTTTAGCATACTGCAAAAAATCTTTTCATGGTCAGAGGTCTGTGGGATGCCAGGGTTTCAGTGGGGAAGTGACAGAGAAAGGAGTAGCAGCTTTTTTCTATTCATTGACTCCAAGATCCAGGATAAAATTTCCATTCAAGCCTTTGGCAAAATTCCCAACAATTTCAGTGGAACATGAGTTTCACACACAGTCTGTACTTACTGGGTTATCACTCCGGGTGTACTTATTTAGAATGGATTGTAGTTTTATGGTAGCCTGTAATTTGAAAGAGTATTAAGAGAAAAGGAGAAAATTTGGCTTTCCCAGTGCAAGGAATAAAAGGAATCATCACTTTTTCTTTCCAACTGGTGTATGAGTTGAGAACAGTTTAGTTTACTTGGCAGGTGTAAGGTTTGCAGCATTGTTTGTTCAAGAAGGCCTTTTCTTACCAAAGTGATGTACATTATATCTGTAAAGCTGCTCTTTGCTGTGGGAGTTATGAAGGTAGTTTCCCAAACATATTAAATTTACTATTAGACTTTGTTTTTTTTTTTGTCATGTAAATGATATATCCTGTGGGTTTCCTGTATAATAAAATCAAATTAGAATTTTCACGTCTTATGATGATGTTAGTACAGGCCTGTACCAAAAAATGTTTCAGGACCGTAATATGTGAAACATCTTCTTCTCTGCCAATCTAAAGATATAGTAATATAGAGCATACATACATGTACTACAACAGTAATGTAAGTTGAAACAAATATAAACCATATATGATGGCTGGAGAAAAATACTTCAGGAGTGCAAACAAATAATGACTATATAAAAGATTTGCTTGACCCCTCCATTGTGGTTAAAATCTGATACTGCTATTATTTTAATTTTAAAGACCTTTGGTAGATAAATAAAATGCTTTTGCTGCGCAGATAATACTTTTCCTGGGAAATCCAACCTGAAGCACAAGTACAAAAATATGAATTAGATAAATTTAAATATGAAAATATTAAAATAAATCACTATCTTTTGAATGATTACTGAAAAATATAAAGCACATAATACATGCTTGTCAAAAACACAGTTTAAATAATTTAAGGGAAAATGGATGACTAGGTATAACAGAGACGACCAAATAATGAAGGGCTAAAGGGTGGTTGTTACATCTGATGTACTTCATTGTATATTGTAAGTAATTGCTATCCATAAAAAATGCCATGGCTTCTGTATGAGAAAAAGAGACAATTTGACAGGCAACACTACTAGTAAGCGACAGCAAGTACAAATCCTTAGCAACTGTCATTATCCTGCTGTTGAATCCACATCCAAAACTGTGTGATAACTTTGATCTGTATAGTTGTTACTGAACCATTGTCTGTTAAAGTATTTATATTTTTCACTTACAGAATAAAATATTAGCCATGTGCAGATTTATGTCTTAGAAAACTATATGGACTGTTTTCTTTTGTATACTGTTGGTTTGTATTTTAAAAAAAATATGGAGAATTGTTCTTTAGTTAGACTATAATGAATAATCAGGAAATGTCACTAGAGACTTAAAATGAAATAAGTTTTGATAAATAGTTAAAAATAATAATAAATAAAATAAAGTTTTGATCTGCTATAGCTAAACAATTCCAGCATGTAGAATTAACTGAAAGTAGAAGTTCCTTTTGTAATAATTAAAAAAAGTTCTCAGTCCTTTGGCCATGAATAAATAGCAGTTTAATTGCTTTTAAATGGGAAAAAGTTTTTACTTTTGTTGTTGCTGTTGTTGCTATTGTTGCTGTTGTGTGTTTGGTTGTTTGGTTTTTGTTTTGTTTTGTTTTTTTTTACCCCTCACTTCTTTTCCCATTTAAACTTATGGTTTCAAAATAGTTTTGCTCTGTATCTCTATCTGAGCATCTTTACTTGTGCTGTAAAAATAGGATCATAACATCCTGGTGTTAGCAGCCCGCAAAAATGAGCACTAAGAAGAAATATTGCCTTAATATGAAGTACCAAATTGTTTTTCCTGACTAGTGAATGCCATTTTGAATTGACTTTTGAGGTTTCCACGTATTAAGACTTTTCTTTTATGGCTTTTAATCTCCACAAGAATGTCAGCAGTATTACATCTAAATTTGACTTTTCTTAAAATATAAACCAGCTCAGCAATGCCAGAGTAAGATTGCTCTTGGTAATTTTATGCTTTCATTTTCTTTTTGAAACCACCTCAGTTAAGGAATTGGAGTGTGTGCACTAGTACACTGTACACATACACTGTACATACAAGTAATTGTCAGCTCGGTGGGAAATTTTAGGAAAAAGCTGGAGAAGGACTGGGGAACAATAACAGTAGTAATCCTGCAAGTATCCTTTTCTTTATATAGAGTAATTTAGTGACAGGAGGTTTTGAAGGTACTATATATTGTTGTAAAGTAGTAGCCCTTTGCTACACCAGACCACTTACATGATGGTTTACTTGTCACATAAACAAGATAGTTCCTAGTTAATACTAACAGTACTGTTAATCCATCAAAATGGTTCATGAGTAGTAAGGATAAAACCTGTTAAAGGAGGAAGTTATCTACAGAATAATGACAATTAATAGCTTTTTATTGTATAAAGAAATTTGTTTCTGGTTTTGTAGTTATTTTCTGTTGTTGAAGTGGGTAACAGAATGGTCTTTTAAGAAAAAGGGTATTTACAAAGAATAATGTCCTCTTGCTGTCAGTAGTCAGAATTTAAACCACAACGTAGTGTGTTCAGACTCATAATACAAAAGTTTTCTTTGCTTGAACTCCAATATTTAGTATTCCTGTGATGGTATATTAGCTTAAGGATTTCCCAGGTAAACACACAGCAATCCATGTGGACAAATTTTGAAGCTTGCATTTGTTGTGACATTTTTGTAATTTATAGAGGAAATTATTATGACACTTAAGAATTACTTGAAAGAAGAAAGAGAGCTTGATCTCATCCAATTTATGTCTTGCGTTTTCTTGATCTTTGTGTTGTTGGCACAGTTACACTAGTGCTGCTTTGGATCTTCCAAAGACTGGATAACGTTGAAGTGTGTTATCTTCCTATGGGTAAATATTTCATCTGGACTTTTGGCCAATGGTATAAAGTAATTTTTTGCCACTAATAGTAGCTTCAACCTGGAAGTTGGAGGTTTTTGTTTTCATAATTTATAATGTTTTTATGCAAATAAACCCTCTTTTTTAACTTTATGATGTAATGTTCATTTTTCCTGAAGGAAGGCTAGTACAGACTCTGTGCTAGTGCAGTATAGTATAGCTGAAGTACATTCATCATACTCCTGGCCTGCAGCACTTTATACAATTTCCATTCTGATCAGACTTGTACAAAGATGAATTTAAGAATGAGCTGCATTCTGAAATAATTTTATAGTTTACAGAATTAAGAATCGAGATGAAACTATTCACATAGTTTCATAGGGTGTTTTCCAACTTTAAGTTGGAGGCTTTTCTGAACTCCATACAGTCAGACATACTAATTTAAAGTAGTTGAAATACCAGAGCAAGCAGTTAAAATTTTAACTCTATTTATCATATTTCTGTTTCAGAAAATGTTTCCCTCCCTATGCAAAAAACACTGAAGGGAAGCAAAGCTCTAGATAGCTTCTATTTGCCCGTAACAATCGCCTGCAATCAGCGATGGTAACAAGAAGGTCAAGACTTCAAGATTGTTCTGCACATCAAACAAAACCAGTTCAGAGCTGTGATGGAATATCAGACATATAGACAGCTACAAATGAAGCAGTGCAGACAATTTCTGTCTTGTATCACCATCCAGGAGAACCAGAGCTGAAAGTGTTCCTAGATGTCAACTAAGGTAACCAAAGCTCTTCTCTGTTGCTTTTAATCATGTCTGCTTGTCGTGGTTTAAGCCCACACAACCCGCTCACACACTTCCCCCCTTCCTCCCCACCCCCACTCCTAGAGGGATGGGGAGGAGAATCAAAAGAATATAACTCCCACAGTTTGAGATAAGAACAGTCCAGTAACTAAGATATAACACAAAACCACTACTGCTACCACCAATAATAATAATGATAAGGGAAATAACAAGGAAAGAGAATACAACCGCTCACCACTCGCCGACCGATACCCAGCCCGACCTTGGCAGTGATCTCCCCCTTCCGGGTAACTGCCCCCAGTTTACATACTGGGCATGATGTGCTGTGGTATGGAATACCTCTTTGGCTGGCTTGGGTCAGGTGTCCTCTCTCTGCTTCCTCCCAGCTTCCACTTCTCCCTGGCAGAGCATGAAAGTCACAATGTCCTTGGTCAGAGTAAACATGACTTAGCAACAACTAAAAACATCGGTGTTATCAGCGCTGTTCCCAGGCTGAAAGTCAAAACCAGAGCACTGCACCAGCTACTAAGAAGGAGAAAAATGACTGCTACTGCTGAACTCAGGACACTGCTGCAGTTCAGTCACCTTGTAATGATGATTCAGTTGATATTCTAAGAGAGACCTTGCAAATTTTTATTAAGATTTCTTGACCTAGCAATTTATGAGTATACCCTTTTTAAAACTGTTTCATCAAACATTACTGAAAGACAAAATTACAATAAACCAGGTATCCCAGTTCGCGCTACAAACTTTTAATTGACAACAATAGGTAGGTAATATCCATCAAGTTGGCGCTCTGTAAAGAAGAATATGGTTCTCCATAATTAATCCAAAATTAACTGATTCTCTCTGTCTGGAAAACCCAAGAGAACAAATGGATTTCGCAGCATACCATACAGGTGAATAAAGTGAAGACCTTGTGAACAAAAGTGTATTTAGATGTGTTTAATTTAGATTTTCTCATCAAAAACTTTTTGTTCTTAGTGTCTTTTATGTTGAGTAGGGAAATTGTTTTAAACTGAGACAAACCCATATGTTTATAGTTGTCACGGTATCCTCCTCATTTGTGTGTAGATGTGACCTCAGGGTACAAATGGCTCTAATTTTCTTTTTTTTTGTAAATGTTTTCTGAAAGCGCTTTTACCTAGAACAATTAAGCTATTTATATTTGCTAATTTTATATATGATGTATTTTAATGTAATTGTGCTCTGATATGTGAAAGTCTTAAACTCTAAAACAAAAAAGAAAATCTATAGTTACTTTTTAAGTGGGTCACATTCTGGCTTTCATATCTATACGGTTTAGTATTCAACACCAAAATAACCTCACTGATTTACTAGTATGAGTTGCCTTAGAAATGCTAAAAAGAAGATGAACGAAAAATTAGGATTCTTATGTGGTCATTTTGTCATTCAAGGAATGTGGAAACTAAAATATGGGGGATTACCTATATGCTATTATGGTTTGAGTGAAGTATCAGTTCAGTGCTAATTGAATAGAAAAATGGAGGAGAAATTAATATTTTAGGTCTCAAACCACTTTTGAGTTCTGCATAGGAACCTCTTGTTGCAGACTAGGATGGAGACTATATGTCGTAAATGTTCTTGCTGAAGTATGGCATTTTTTTATAAATCTGCTTTCCGCCCCTTTTTTTTTGGGGGGGGGGGGGGGGGGGGTGTTGTTGTTTTTTCTTTTTAAAAACAGTCTTACTGTGATATTATTCAGAAGTTGTTTGCAGTTTGGGCATTTAAAAATAATATTATACTTTTTTTTCTTGAGTATTAGTTTATTTAGTTTTATTCTGGTAGCTGCACTGAATACATTTTGCTATCTGGGAAACAGACACAATTAAAAATAAGCTCCACTGTGCAGTCACTGTACAGGTATAATTGCTGTCAATTTGATTGAAATTTTGCCTGAGAAAGGACTGTCATCAGTTCTTACTTTTTAAACTAGATGCAATAACCTACACAGTGTGCACTGAAAGCACTCTTTATAAATTTTCTTAGAATTCACAACATTTTTTTTCTGTTTTATTTGTGCTTATAGATTTAAAAAAAATACATTTAAAATAAAATTATTTATTTTCTGGTGAAATTCCTAAGGTAGTTCATGAAAGGACTTCGTAGTGGCCTTAAACAACTACTTTCCAAGTATTCTAGAAGTTATGAATAAACTCAGTTTGTGATAGATTAAGTCTTTTTTTGCTTATAACAGTCCAATTTCTCTGCATTTTATATATTTGTAACTTATGTGCTGTGATCTAAATTCTTACACCAAAGAATTTTAATGACCATATGCTCAGATTGATTTTCACACAACATTGTAAAAGTTCTAATAAAAAAGTAAAAACAAACAAAAAAGACAACGGTATAATTTTTTTTTCTTTAATATCCTAAGATGGATTATTTCAACAGAATTAACTGTGCTCTCTTTCAAAACTCTGGCCTTTCTAAAGGGCATTTGAAGTATTCGAAATTATTAAACAGCAGCCAAATGAAATCAAATTCGTAGCTTACAAAAATGGCACAAGAAAGATCTTTGCTGGAGTTTCTATGTCCTTCATTAAGCCAGTAGCCTCTAATCGAAGTTTTCTTGCATGCATAAAGTTTACTTGTAGTTTTTGCTTCAAACTCTAACATAAATCCTTTTTTTCTTTAAAATGAGTTTACGTGAAACTTTTCATCCTTCATACACTGTTCCTAAAATATGTGACTTGTTAAAAATTTCTGTTAATGCTAGGAAAAAATGAACTACAGAATAATGTACAATACTGTTTGTCATTAAAAAGCAAAACCACAATACTTTTAAACCAATCTTTAAGGATGTGTTTTTTCATCCTATGAATTCTAGTAACAATCACAAAAATATTAAATGAGTCGTAGTGCAGTTAACTGTGATCAGTAAATCAGTTGAGGGTGGGTTTCTTAGTTCTAATTTTTTTCCTGACCAAATGTTGATCATTAAATATGTATATATAAATCAGTATTCCTTACCTCTTGCATTCATTTAGCTGCTGGAGGAGTGCTCTGAAAAGCTGAATCTGAACATGGCTGCACAATGAGTGTTCTTGGCAGACTGCACTGAATCACTAGAACCTAAAGTCATACCCCATGATGCCTACATTTATATTTCAACTGGAGAGATCTTTTCCTATCCGTTAAAAAAAAAAAAAGGTAAAAAAAAAAAAAAAGCCAAAACTGAGAAACCCCAGCAAATGGCTTAAGGGGTGCAATTAAAAATTATTTTTATCCTGTCTTTTTGCATGGTTTAACAAAACTAATGTTTACTCATTTACAGCTCAGTAAGAGGATAATGTGCTTAATGAAAGAAAAATCTACTGACAGCCACATTTATTGCCCTTCATTAGCATTGGTACTTAATTTAATATAGATCTGAATAGACATTAGGGAGCCTGCAGGAGGTTAAATGGTGAAAATGTAAAGAGATTATTGAATTTACTGTTTAGTTTCAGTGACATCAAACAGACATAATTAATAAGGCTTATTCCACTAGCAAAAATAATCCAGAATGTAAGATGGGTTTCATTAATGTCTTTTTTTTTTTTTTTTTAATCCGTATTTTGAAAGTTTAATGCAGCAATATGGGGTTTCTACTATGCTTTCTTCATTTTAGATGGTTTGGTAAGACTTATTAAAATTTTTCTTCTTTTCTTCTCATTCTTTTACAATACTGGTAATTACGTTTTAATCTTTTACAAGGGAGGAGGAAGGGGAATTATATCAATCCTTTTCTGTTTAAATGTGAACTTAAATGTTTCTTTCTGTCATATTTTAAGATCATGAAGTACCTTGTGAGATGCCTGCAGCAAATTTGGTAATGTAACATTCACTTAAGTATGGTTCAATAACACATTCAAGATACCAATTGCATATTTTATTAAACTATTAATTCCACCTGCATTTTTGATAAAGACCTTTTAATTTATCTAAGTTAATGCATTATAAAAAGCAAAATTATTATTAAGGTATTGTATATGTATCTGGGAACTACAATTTGAGGGTACAATTCCAATCAGAAATGCAAATAAGATAAATAGTTTAACATTATGTGAAACATTCCAATTTGTATAATCTTGTAGTAGTAAAATGTGTGGTATATTTTTTAAAAAGGTAGGGATAGCAAAGAAGAGAAACAAAAAATTTGCCTAGTTGTGTATTTTATATATATTGTGTATATTTTATATATATATATATATATCTATTTCCTTGCACTTTTGGGCATATTTTTTTATGTACTCTTTAGAAACAAGCATTTGGTTTTATTTTTCTACATAGTTTTAAAATAACATTTGCTATCTTGGGAAGCATTAGGAGACACAATGTAGTGTTAAATCTTTCATTCTGAATTTCAAAGTATTCAAAAGATCTTTCGCTAATTCTTTTATAGATTGATATTCCTTACTATAAATACATTTGAAGATGATATCTAGTACTCATTACTGGCTATTTACCTAAGAAAATGGTTACTGTATAACTCTATGCACATAAAAATCTTGTATTAATTACTAGAGCTTTTTTGATACAAGTCCAGTAATTAAAAGTTTGTTAATGTATTCATGGGGATATTAATGAATGAAACATGTATTAGTAAGCCTGTGTCTTGCGTAATCAGTTTTATATATGACAAGCTGTTGTTGATAAAATTAAAATTATTGAGTACGATACAGGTGATCCAGTCACTAGAATGCCTACAATGAATGGCCTATATATTCATTAAAAGGCACAGATTGTTTTATTTGTTGTTGCAAAGGTGAATTATACAACTGCTATTATTGCAGTATTTCTGTATGGGTACTGCTAGAATTTATTAAAAAGACTCTGCTGCTACTCAGTTTTAGTTTCTCCATGCATATGACTGAAGTGTTATGATAGATTTTCAAATTCATTGAGTCTTTTTTTCTTCCTCTTTTTCCTCTTGCAAGCCAAGTTCAAAACAAAAACTTCCGTGCTTTGTCTGCGTATCTTTGGCTGTGTTTCACTGTGACATGCACTGCTGTTCTTTTAGCACCAAAATGTTGGCACGCGTTACTGAAAATTTCACACCATCTCTTGCTGGATCAGCAAGCTTAACCTACCAAAATCTGGTGTTGTTGAATGGTTTTTGACTGATAATCAATCTTTTTGCTGCTCGACAGTTGTTGCTGGGACACAGACTAGAGCAGGTGGCAGATGTGCCTTGTCTTTTGAGAAAAGAAAGAGTAGGTGAGCTTGGGCACTGAGTAACATATTGTGTGTCCATTAAAAGGGTAAGTGTAACAGGAAAAAGTCACTGCTATAAATAGAAAAGCCACCAATACCAAAAAATAGGCCTTTTTACAACTGCTTACAAGTTTAATAGAGTTGGAAAATTACAGTTAATTGTGTAGAAATGCATGTGCTCAGAAATCAGAACTGGTGTTAAAAACATTAATAAATTCTCTGCATAACATTCCATAATACTTTTTTTGCCTGTATTTTTTTTTTTTACTGATACGTAGTCTGAATGACAATGTACACATTTTTGAAAAGCTACAGTAGATTGAAGATGGGTTTTAGAGGTGTATAAAGGTGTAGAGATGATGCGTATTTTATGTATTCTTTCTCTAGCCCAAGACTAAGAAGAAAGCATAGAGTAGTATGATCTGTAAGTATAAACACTGATTGCTGCATTTGATTCCTTAATGTATAGATAAGTCAAATGTCAGTAGCAAATCCTTTCTGCATGGGAATGGAAGATCAGTGATATGCTGTGAAGCCCCAACCCTGCAAATACATACAAGTGATCCTGTGGAAATAGAAAAGACTTTTTAAGCATTTGCAAGAGCAGCACCTTTGTGGAAATCTGTATTTCAAGTACTGTATAAATCAGAGTCTTCCTGAATTCTATCATCTTGCATATAATTTAATTGCTTCAAGTGGTATAAATACCTGGTTAAAATATAATTCCTAGTAATGCTGGTATCTTGGTTTACTTGGATTTATTCACCTTCTCATCTTTCTGACATTAAAATTTAAATTGAGATTTGCATTAAATAAATAAGGATTCAAGCATAACTTGACAAATTGCATGATCTGGGATAAAAATGGAAAGCCATTGCTTGCTTCCCTTAATTCAATATTTATAATAAATACATGTGACATATTAGTGATAAGGTGCCATTCCAACAGAAGGCTAGCAAAAAAAAAAAAAATTAGGCCTCAAATATTTTAAACATATTTTGAGAAGAGTATTGTGGAACTAGCGTGTTGCAGAACTGTGCCAAAGATTTAATACTCTGCAGTATCTTATTCTACATAATTTGGTGAAAGTTGGTGGTTGTATTTAATTGTTCATTGGAAATATATGGGAGACCACGTACATCAGTGTTTGTTTGCAAACACTTATGTATTTAGTAGTTACTGAATTTCAGAATATATTTGATGTTTATATTTATTCTTTTTAATACCATGTTTCTTCTGTCAGCTTTTATTGTACCACCACACCTATTTGCAATTGAGTTTCAAGTGTCTTCAGTGCACTGCTTCATTTTTATTTCATTAGTTACCGATTTTTTAAACTGATACTAATTCCTTTGTGTTGGATTTAATTCCAGTGACATTAGCAACCTTGTCCAATAAAATAATCTACTTCATAAAAAGTTTGTGCATTTTATCAGTCATGCTACTGTGGGAAACAGGGCTTTTTCTAAACTTCATTTTCCATTCACACATTTTTGAGTTTCTGTATTTGCCATTTACCTTGATCTTGCTTCAGAGCTGCTAAGCTGGGACAAAGGAGTTTTGGCTTAATGAGTCAATTGTGGATTTAGACTGCTATCCCAAACCACTTTGCTTAGGTCTAATTCATAATTACTACTGAGAGTAAAGTCAGTGGTTTCTATAGGAGCCTTCACAGTAATGAAACTAAGCACTTGTACAGCTACATGACTATACTTACTTGAGCTCCGCTGACTATAATGGGAACTAAGATGTCTAGCTCACATACAGATAATTTAAAAGTAGACACCTAATTTAGCTGTGCAGATCCTAATCTGAATCAATTCTTGAAGGCAGCTTTTTGGCCAAAATGCTGTTGTTGCTATGCCATGTTCAAATAGGACTCTTCATCAGTAATAGGTTTAAACAGGGGAAATTCAGGTTAGATAAAAGGAAGCAATTCTTCTCTGTGAGGGTGGTGAGGCCCTGGCACAGATTACCCAGAGAAGCTGTGGCTGCGCCACCCCTGGCAGTGTTCAAGGCAGGGTTGCATATGACCTTGAGCCATGGTTTAGTGTGATGTGTCCCTGCCCATGGCAGGGGGTTGGAAGCAGATGATCTTAAGGTCTTTTCCAATCCAAGCCATTTATGATTCTATGGTTTCTTTTAAGTCATGCTGACAGGGATCCCATGTGTGGAGCACGTCACTGATCACATACGTGTTTCATCTGATTAGCACATCTTATTAGCTGAATACAGAGTGTTATGACCTACCACCAACTCTCATTCTGTGGACCACTGTAGTAAAAGGACACTAGGGAGGGAAACAATTAGTACACTCACTACCTAGCCAAGATACACAACAGGAATTTGTTGTAAACTATAGAAGTTTCCTCTTGAAGCACCATATATCAAAAGAGAATTTCATACTTAGAAAATAGCTTGGTTGTATCCTGAACCTTAGAATGACAAAAAGCTGGTCTTTGAGAGGGATGCTGGTAAAATGTGGATTATATTTTGTTTTAAGGAACAGAAAATTAGTTTATTTTATTATGGAAAATTTAGATTGAAAACATTAGTAGAGATTCTTACAGCCCTTTCCTGTTGTGGGTACCTTTTTGAAATTTGAAATATGCCCATTTCTGAGCTATTTTGGAACCCTTCACAACACTGATGTCTCCCTCCTAGCCGCTTAATGCCATTGAAGTCTTTGCTGCTTTTTATACATGGTTCTAGTGGTGAGATCCAACTTTTAATGTGCCGTGTCATTTCCGCCTTTAGATTTCTCACTTAGCAAACTCAACTGCTTCCTTTGGCAGCAGAAGATACACAGTGTTCCCTCAAGAGCCTCAACAGCTGATTTTGACAAACATTTGTCCAGATAATATATGTGGAGTCTTATTTATGGCACAATAACCATAGAAAATATATGTTAGGCTTTAACTTTCTTTCCTGGTTTTAGGCTTCTGCCCATTAACTTTTGTAGTTTGTTAAAGGAATATAAGAAACCTTTGTGGTTTGATGATGTTACTGGTATGTAAAGACTTTTTCCGTCATGACAGATTGACCAGATGCTTGATTTCTGGGAGCAATCAAAAGGCTAGAAGTTGTAAATTGAAAGTCAAAAGTGATAGTCAAAAGTGGTAATATGTTAACATACACAGACACACATACACACATATATAAATAAAACTAAGACAGGAGTGTTAAAATTGAAAATTCTTCAAGAAATGCAAGCCATTTACATCTGTCTCCCCACTAACCTATAGACTGCAGTAAGAATCTATTTGAAATAATTTAATATATTTCTGACCCATAATGTGAAAAACACCCCAAACCAAAGTTGATTGCCAGAGGTGTGAAATGGAGAAATTCATCCCAATTCAGAACAAGACGGTCTTCCAGCCATTATCATTCTAGATCCAGTGATTGCAAACTCAAGAGAAAAAAATGAAAAATAAAAAATAGAACACTGGTTACTAAGAGGCATTCTCTTCTCTCTGCCGAATAGAATAAAAATGTTTGCATTATAAAGTATCAACCTATCAATTGAATTTTGAGCTGGGAGCCAAAAAAATAGAGAATCTTAACATTTCACCCAGTCTCTATATGTTTTTACAACCCTGCATTGTTGCTGCAGTGTCTTTAGGGCTTATTCATTCCATTTGTCATTTGCACCTGTTTAATTCCCCAAATAATTTCAGGTTTACTTGAGTGTACATATGGGAAGAATTCATATGACATGACATGAACAAATGTTAATCATTTCTTTTAAAAGGTACCACACCAAATATTTGATTTCTTGAAGCAATTTACATTGTTTCCAGACTGCTCAAGTATAATCATAGGAATATTATTTTAATTTTTATTATTGGTTCCCTGTTTGTTAGACTACTAACTAAAATCTTAATAGCCTTAATTTCTAATAATTTGCATATTTTCAGTTATTTCCTAAAGTCAAATATAACTTCATATAACTCCTGGGGTGAAGGGTAGGCTGGGGGTCCCCACCTCCCATCCTGAGCACCCTTGTGGAAGAAGAATGATTTTAAATGGGGCCCTGAGCAACAACAAGCCTTTGAGCAAATTAAAGCCTCTTTTGTATGGAGGACTATAGTTTCAGCAGTAGCAGTCATTTTTCTTCTTGGTAGCTGGTGCAGTGCAGTGTTTTGACTTTCGGCTCGGGAACAGAGCTGATAGCGATGTTTTGGTTTGGCCAAGGACTTTGTGAGCCTCATGCTCTGCCAGGGAGGAGGGGAAGCCAGGAGGAAGCAGAGACAGGACACCTGACCCAAACTGACCAAAGAGGTATTCCATACCACAGCACATCATGCCCAGGAGGTAACTGGGAGTTAGCCGGAAGGGCTGGGAGACTGCAGGGTTGGAGGAGGTATAGGTCGGTGCTTGGTCGGGCTGGGGGGGGCGAGTTATCAGTTGGCTGGTGGTGAGGTGATGTATTCTCTTCCCTTGTTATTTCCTTTATCATTATTGTCATTGGTGGTAGCAGTAGTGATTTGTGTTATACCTTAGTTACTAAACTGTTTTTATCTCAACCCGGGGGGGGGGGGGGGTTGCATTCTTTTGATTCTCCTCTCTGTCCCTCCAGGAGTAGGGGGAGGACAAGAAGGGGGAGAAGTGAGTGAACAAGCTGTCTGGCTGGGTTTAAACCACGACAGTTCTTTTTGGCACCCAACGTGGGGCACGAAGGGTTGAGATAACAACAGATCTGACCGGATTAATAGTCACTCTTCACAATGCTGATTTATTGGCTCTCAGAGTTGTTCTTGTTGATCTCACAGCTTCAGAATGTTGTAACTTACTTAGAGCCGGTATTTGCTGTGTTAGTGTTTATCAAGTGTGGGGCCTGGGCTAAGGTTCTTGTCTCACTGTGCTTTATGGCAATGGCTTGTAATACGGGTGGGCTCCAGCAGCAGGGCGGGACGGACGTGGCCGTGGCCTTGTACCTGGCCGTCCGGCTGCTCTTCACCGCCCTGGTCCTCACCCTACTCTCCATCTTCGTGAGGCTGCGGGGAGCCGAGGGGGAGCGGCCCCAGGAGCCGGCGGCTGCCGAAGCGGCCCGGGAGAGCGGCCCCGGGGAGCAACCGGCGGCGGGAGCGGTGCCGGAGGCCGCGAGGGGACGGCTGCTGGTGGAGGAGGTCGGGGAGGGCGAGGAGCAGAAGGAAGGGGCTGCCGAGCAGAGGGAGAAGGCGGCGGAGGAGCCGAGCCCTGCGGCCGAGCCCAGCCCTGCGACGGTCGAGAGCATCCCCCGGAAGCCGCCCGCCGAGCCCCAGGAGGATGCAGGAGACTACGCAGCATTTCCCAGCAAGGCAGAGGAGGAAGAGCTGGACTCAGGAAAAGAGAAGCTGGTGGTGGGAGAGGCGGCAAGCACAGCAGCTACACCAGCCCCAGTGACAGGGACAGCAGCATCAACTGAGAGTTCTGAAGGTTTAGAATGGCCTTTGGGTACCCTTGGGACCTGCCTGCTGATTGTGATGGGGATCAGCATGTTGGCGCACATAGAGAGTGTGTTCTACCCACAACCATTTTGTCTGATCTCAAAAGTTAAGCAGAGTCAGGTTTGGGTCTTGTCTGGGGTTAGATGACAATGCAGGGGGACCAAGAGATTTTCCCCAAGGCTGGACAGTCATGAGTGGCAGGGCGTGTGGGACAGTATGGGCAAGTATCTAGTCCACTGGGCCCCTCCAGTGCTTTGGAAGCATTGGAGATGGAAGGCAGCTGTATGGAGTCCCCATCAACAAGCTGCACAAACTGCTTAAGGGGTCAGTGAATTATTTTAAGCCTGGTGGGCCCATGGTACTTCAGGCCATCAGAGCAGAGATGCAGCATGGAGATGGACTCATGATCGAGGGGTGGATTTAGCAATGGACACTATTGCCCAGGTTATTCACAAGTGTGAACACTGCACACAGTCTCTCCTGCTCTGACTGTTACAAGAGATGGAGCCTGACATCATGGACCAGATGGACTCAGCAGCTTTATAGGGACTGGTCCATGCACTTAGATAAGAGTGCACTGAGATAAGAGTGATGGTATATTGAAAATGTGGGATCTGAGCATGACGTGAATGGTATGGATTAAGGGGTGGATAATGTCCTGGGTTCAGCAGTAGCAGTCATTTTTCTCCTTCTTGGTAGCTGGTGCAGTGCTGTGGTTTGACTTTCAGCTCGGGAACAGAGCTGATAACAATGATGTTTTGGTTTGGCCAAGGACTTTGTGAGCCTCATGCTCTGCCAGGGAGGAGGGAAAGCCGGGAGGAAGCAGAGACAGGACACCTGACCCAACCTGACCAAAGAGGTATTCCATACCACAGCACGTCATGCCCAGGATGTAACTGGGAGTTAGCCGGAAGGGCTGGGGGACTGCAGGGTTGGAGGAGGTATGGGTTGGTGCTTGGTCAGGCTGGGGGGGGGGGGGGGGGGGGGGGGGGCGAGTTATCAGTTGGTGGTGAGGTGTTGTATTCTCTTCCCTTGTTATTTCCTTTATCACTGTTGTTATTGGTGGTAGCAGTAGTGATCTGTGTTATACCTTAGTTACTAAACTGTTCTTATCTCAACCCGGGGGAGTTGCATTCTTTTGATTCTCCTCTCTGTCCCTCCAGGAGTAGGGGGAGGACAAGAAGGGGGAGAAGTGAGTGAATAAGCTGACTGGGTTTAAACCACGACAAAGAGAAATATGTTTTTTTAAGTAAAATCTAGATTTCAGATTCCCATCACACAAAACATATTGAAAAGCATTAATTATATGTTGCTGAACATAAATTTTGTCTCTTTTGTGAAAAGCATATAAAGTCTTTTCACAATCTGGTGGCCTTCTTCATTTTAAATGGACACTAGCACCATGACCTATTTTCCTGAAGAATTCATAGAAAAGTTTGGGGCAAGGCGATGAAATATGCTGATTAGCAGAGAAGATGGGATGTTTGTAATTTTAATCAAATTTCAAATGAAGACATACTTCAAATAATATGTCAGACTAGTGTTAGTGAGTTTAAAATCTAATGACAACTGCTGTCATTATTATTTAAATTTAGCTAATGTGCTTGTGGCAATAAATGATGGCACTTGAGAACATACAGAAACAATAATCTGTCAAGTATTTAAAGATAAGGGAGTGACTGTAAACTTAGTTAAACACACGAATGTGACCTGTGTATAATACGTTTCCCAAATATAGAGGTATCTGTAACTTGAACAGAGAACATAATTGAATGCAACATTATGTGTTGTTACACTAGAGTATTTAGATTTTAGGAGATCTGGCCTTCCTATTTCATAAATATGTATCAGGGAGATTCATATTTATTATATTAACACTTAATTGTATTAATATTTAAGATATTTCAGATTCGTGTCTCTGTTATGGTTCTGTACCCTCTAACATGTATCAATGTTCAGAATCTTAAAAAGTGGGAACCAATAAAATTATATTCCATTTTTAAAAGATTAAAATAGGGTTTTTGAGACAGTGTTTTGGATTCATGAGGTTATGAAGGTTGTTTAAGGCATTGCTTTGTATTTATTTCTATCAAGGTGAGGAAATTGAATTTAAAGCAAGATGTGTCTGAGTACATGTGTATAACATAATATATAGCATACAGTATCAATATGTAATACCATATGCTAGTCCCTTTAAACCTAGGAGTTTATTCCTTTTTATTACCATTTGAAGAAAGTTTCTTACAACTCTAAATCTTGTTTCAACAATGACAGTTTAAAGCAATTGTGAATGAAGGAGATAGGTGTTGGGAGAATAAGAACACTGAATTTTGAAATGAGTTTAATGTAACAGGAAATGTGCGTAACATACAGACCTGGGCTCAGATCATGAACGGTACAGTCAGTACCTAGATAGGGAATGTCAAACAAAAATGTTAGTGTTTTCTGAGTTTATATTTGTTATTCTGCAAATGACGTTCTTCATTCTTAAGAGTGAACCTCTCTGTCATCATATTATTAAGAATTCTTTTGGTGGTGGAAGGTGTTCCTTGGCATTTGAACTGTAATTATGCTATTTTGAGATTATTAAAGATTTACAGCCACTTTAACTAGCAGTAGCAATGTTACTGTATGTTTTGGGGGGGTGGGGGTATGTTTACTTCCTTTTAAGTAATATATTCTGCTTATCCACAGTTTAATTTTAATTTGCTGAGTTAATCTTCACTTTCTATACCAAATTACAGACTAGTGCTGTTGATCTCGTTTAAATATTTTCATCAGCTAACATTAAGCATAATAGCAATCATTTACTTTTTGAAAATTGCAGTAAATTCTGGCATAAAGAGTTTTATACATGTGCATAAAGAAATATGTTAAAATTTGTGACTTTGCAGTATGAAGCACTTAGTGTTAACTTAGTGATTAACAAATTAAGGTATATTTTGGTTGGCAGTAGGTTGTACAACTCTCTGCTACACAATGGCAGATTACTGAGAACCACAGAATAATTTGCCTTGAGAAGGACCTCTGCAGGTCATCCAGTCCAATCTACTCAAGTAGGGCTAACTTCAAAGATAGAACAGGTTGCTGGTGGCATTATCCAGTCAAGTTTTGAAAATTTCCAGAGATGGAATTCCCAGCATCTCTGGGCAAGCCATTCCACTGCTTGACTATTGTAATTTTTTTTCCCCTTACATTTAGTTGAATTTTCCCATACTGTAGCTGTGACTGTTTCCGCATGTTCTTTTACTGTTCTCCTTTGAGGAATCTCTTTCTCTGCCTTTCCTATAGCCATTTTGTAGGTAGCTGAAGATTGCAGCTAGACCTCCTCTCAGCTGCTTTCTCTCCAGGATTAATTAACATCTCCTTTTTTATCATGATGCTGCATTTTATTCCCAACTCTGAAAGTCAACGAAATCCACTTGTACTGTAGTAATAGTAGCAGGTCCTTGTAGATGATCTAAATATTAAAGCAAGAAGGGCTTCTATGTCATCTTGTCTGTTTTTTCTTACTGTATTTATCAGTTTAGTAGAGTATATCCTCTCTCCCTACAAACTTTGTCAATCTTCTGCATTTCATTGTCCATATTTGCTCTATTTCTGTCATATATCCTAGTCATATGAAGACCTCAGTATATTCTTATCAGGGTTAGAAACTTCCTTCTAGCCTTCCATCAAATCACATATATAACATTTCCAATTAAAGAAGCAGTGTGAAGCATGGGGGTAGGTTCAAAAGAAGCATCAGTTAAAACACACACTAAGGAGTCCTGAAGAAAGGAATGAAGCTGAAATACCTGATGACTCTGTTTAGACACCTTGTTTAGACAGGTTTAAGTCTGGGATTATAAAATCCTTGCCCTAGTTCCAAATGAGTGTTTTTATTATCCATGGTTGGTAAAGGCTGATTCCTGTGGCTATTATTTCTTTCTTCCCTCTGGAATTTTGCATTATTGCTGCACATTCCAGTTGCAACAAGCGAGAGATCTTGGTCCAGCCTGCACACTGGGGATTTCAAACACTCTCCTGGGAACTGTGAAATATGGAGCAGAGTCTGTCAGACTAAGAAGATTATAGAACCTGACCTCCCTCTGCCCAGGAAATATAAACACCTGTCCACTTCTATAAATGAGACTTCACCACTATTCTTCAGGTTAGTTTTGTTTTGGTTTTTATTTAAATGCTCACTTTTGTTTTACTTTGTGATAAACTCAGTACTGCCAAAATTTTTCTCTGAACTTAGTATAACTGAAGTACCCCTTCTTGAGGGAATGTTGCTTTGGAGGTTCCTGGTTTGCGAGCTCCAAAAGACGGAAGCAGCCAAACTTCTCAGATAAGATCATGGTCACTTAAGGATATGCAGCAGCGTCAATGACAGTGCACAACAGACAATTTCAGATGGCAAGAGTTGAGTTTATTGTTGAAAAAAATAAGTGAACACAGACACTCAAGAGCCTGATTTTGTGTCTATGCTGCTCTGAAGTGGCAGAAGTATATTCATTACCATGTACTGCCTTCCCTCCATGTACATAACTTCATTGACCTCTCAGTCAAGACTGGGAACAAATAGTCATACTTAACATTTTTTGGCCATGCAGATTCCTGGAGGACTTAACTCCTATTGTGCTTGAAGTTCCCTTGCAGGCTTATATTATAGAATACAGACAAGCTTGACCTTCAGAGCAGTCCTTCATCCAGCCTTAAGGCATACTGTTGGATGTAACCCTAAATAGTTGGGAAAATTTTTTGTTATAACATTCTTTGGCTTAGACAGCTATAATCTTCCTAAATTCACCTTTAGGCATATACTTGCTCTTATCACTCAATGTCAAGCAAACTCTAAATTCACCTTATGTACTCTTTTGTTATAATTTAAATCAGCTGCCACTTCTTTTTTAAGTACCACTCTGCTCAGGAGCAAACCAAACTACACTTATTGTAGTATACCTAATTGAAAAACATCCTTTTGCTGTGGTATACAGCCAACATGTAATACTTGTTTATATGGGAAATAGTACATATGTCCAATAACTATATAAATGAATAACCTACTAAAATCACGGCACAGATTTATCAATGCATGTTCGAGCCCCTTCTTCCAAGGTTGAACCACCATCTGTAATTCCCAAATAACAGTCAGTCCAACTTTTTACTCACTGGTGTTACTCATCTGAGATTTTGCGATCTCTTTTCCAATGTTAGTTTTTCAACCAGTAAACTGATCTTGTAACCACCTCTTTATTACCAGATCACCGTTTTCTTGTGATCAAAAGTGGAATTCATGGATAAGTCGTGTGAAGGTGTTATTCAAGATATGCTGTTCATATGAATTCTTAGGTGCACCTTCCTCATTACTGCAGACAGTCTCATATGACTTGGAGCCTGCATTGATGGAGGAACTAAGAGATAGTCAAGTCAGTGTCTTACACAGTCAACCAAAACAATTTTTTTCACACAAATGGGAGTTATTAACATAAAAATTAATGTCCATAAGAAGTTTTTTCATAAACTGTTGTTGTTTGTGGAATGAAAATTCACTTTTTCTGTATGGATAAGTGGTTGATATTTGAGGATGTCCTCTTAGAGAGATTATTTTACGAGCTCTTCTGTTTGATGCTGTACAATTATTTAGGGTTCCCATTTCTAAAATGGGTTTAGTAAAATTTTCCTGCATCCTAAGTGAATAATAATAACAATAAACCTTTCCCCATTGTTTAATAATGACTGTGAAACACACAGTTAATGCCATTCAGTGAAGTCTTACTGCATTTCCCAATCTAGCATTGTTACTTTTAGCTGTGGCAGGTAAGAACTAATGCTCTTTTCCCATCTGTATTCTATCTGGCATTCTAGTTTTAAATATACTATTTAAAAGGCTATTTTGAATGTAAGAATATACACAATATAGCTGCATTAGCAAGTCCTTTGATGCTGGAACCTGATCAGTGGCAGTGTGAATGTTGAGATTCAAATGTGGCAGATTTCTAACAATTTCATGCCAACTGCACATACTGGTTGGTTTTCACAGCAGCCACAGAATACCTTCTTGACAACTGCAAGTGCGTATTTGTGCTGTTTCGAAAGTAAAGACAAAATTCATAAATTCTCCAAATAAGAGGAAGAGCTCTGGGGAAGCTACATTTGAAGAAGCTACATATGAGTTAACAAGTTTTTAACCAGAGAAACAGATCTGTGTAATGAAGCAGTTAGTACAAAGGAACTTAATATCCGCGCTACACACACTTTAAGAGATTTTACTGTGGTCTAGCTCTAGTCTGTGCAGTGGATTTATGAAAGGGCTTTAGGTATACATCTGGAGCATAACTATTGGTTTTATTTCCTCTAAGGGTTGTCATTTTGCATGCTTTGATGCAAAGCATTTGATGTGATACAAATCAAAGTACACTAACCAGAAGCTGTAGGTTCCTCACTTAAAAAAAGCAGTCTTTGTTTGAACTACAATGTTAATATAGCTGCATCCTTGAGTAATAAAAGAAACGACAGGTTTTCAAATGTAAATTTGAAATTAACTTCTTGAGAAGTAACGTTGGTTACAAAATGGCCCCTCCTAGATTAATAGATTTATGAATTCGCATTCTCAGTCCTGGTAAATTACTGTATCTGTACGGAACTCGATAAGGTTATCTAATTTGCACTCTAATCTGTGGACAGTATGAAGTTCCATAGGTTGATAGTCACTAACAATATTTAGTTGGGAAACTAAACCATGGTTTAATGGAAGTTTGTTTTGTTTTGAAGTCAATTACCAATATCAATGTTGATAAGAAGATAAATTATCTTTTTCTTAGAAGCTTAAATAACTGTGAAAAGCTCAGCCATTTACACTTCAGTGGGTTTAGAGACATATTTATTAATATAATCAAAACACACTTTATATTTCATAGTAAAGTAGCCTCATGATAGAAAGACCTGTGAATTGAAACCATTTTTTCAAAAGAACATCATGCATGGAATGCAATCCAACTGTAATAACAGCAGTATGAGGCTTACATTTTCAAAATTAGTTATATAGACACTTTCCATTAACATTAATGGCAGTTATAAGTCTAAGGATCAAATGTTTCTTGTGTTAATTCTCTAACTGCCACTGATTTTAGTGATCTTAGATTACTAAATAATTTTTAAAGGCCTTCATCCCATAAGTTTTTAAACATATCCAACTTGGACTGAATTCTTATCAATACAATGAGTATCTTTGTTGGCACAGTTTTGATCTGTAGCTAGACAGCTACTGATTATATTTCTGCATGCAATGTACAGCAATCTCCTTTGAAGATTTAATTGTAAGTGCGTATTGTGCAGAGGCAGTACACATTTTAGAGGTCATTTTGTAGTGGTCAGAAAAAAAGAAAACTAACGAACTGAAGTAAAAATGTCATTTTTATGATTTTAGTGTCAGAGACGGAACTCAATGTACAAAAGGTTCATGCTTAATTTTTCTGAAGCAGAAGAAATGAGAGGCTTTTAGGCTTTTCATTTGTGTAGGTGAGAAGTGAAATGCTCCTCTCTGCTCACTGATAGAGGCATGCTAAGGTGAATTTTAATTATGACTAAATTGTGGTATTACTCTTTCATACCCTGAACATCTGTTCCCTTCAGGAATGATGATTTATGCAGGCTATCACTGCAGACAGCTTGCTACAGCTTATGTCACGGTTAGTAGGAAGCTGGTGGTAGTATTTCAGAAAATGCCAGCATCTACGTGGAGACAGGCCAGTGTGTATTTTTAAGGTAATAGGGACAGAAGTGTGTGATGCATCTGTTTTTAATTTTGAAGCCAAATATTGACTTTAATTTTTTTTTTTCTTTTTCTTTCAGACCATCAGACCATCATTAATGAAGAAAGTGTCTTGGCCAGTGATGGGCCTGGTTCTTCATCATGGTGTTAAGCAAAAGAAGACCAAGCCTGTCATTTACAACTGCATGTAGAAAATTATTGAGGAGCTCTCTGAAGGAATTTTAGTGTTTAAGAACTGCAGAGGGTGGGGTAACTACAAGACTATTGCATCACAAAATCAAATGGAAAAGGTAACCTTTGTTTATTAGCATATTTGAATGAATGCACCTCCAAAGTGCCTTCATTGTTAATGCAGTTTTATTGCTTTCATGTAATATAAATTATCCTTAAAAAAAACGCCAACCAACCCACCCCCCCACCAAAACCAATCAAACCAAAAATCCCAAAGCAGTCAAAAAATCGCTTAAATTAAAAAGCCTTGGCATTAAAAACAAAACAAAAGAAAAAGCAGGAACTATATATATGTTCAGGTTACATAAGGGAATTTTACATCTGTGCTCCCTTTTTCCTGACACCTCCCCCCCGAATAATCTGCTTGTCTTTGCCTAGTAGTCACCTTGCTTCTGATTATTTCTTTTTCTACTTTTGTGTGTGCTGCCTAACAGTACATTATCTGAGGATTTATTACCGAGGAACATTATTTCTCTATTATCTGAGGCATGGGTTATATATGTTTGAAAATTACCATGCTTGAAAATATGATCAGTTTTTATTGGGTTAGATATTTAATTATAAATGTTCAGAAGTTAAAATGTTTGCTTTAGAATATGACACTGTGACCATATAACAACGTATTTTAAAGTTACGCTATATAGAAGAATCTTTTTTCTTTTATAAGACATTTGAATACTTTCTTGCCAGTTCAGTAGGTTTTAGAAGAATTTATATGTTGTCATTGTTTTTAGGTAAGTCTAGAAGGCTCTATGTATTTGTCCCAAAACAAGTATGGTATATTTACTTTATATCACCTAATTTATATTATGACTTTTAATACTTTTGAAACCTAAAGCTGATTCACCTCATGGAATACTTTGCAAAGGTTTCCACTACGTGTAAGGAGTTTTGAATGCCTCAAATATTAACATGCAGCCCTTTCTGAATTCTGTAATCCTTTTTTTTTCTTAAGTCTATAAGATAATATGATTATTGTAGATCCCTTCCAAGTGTAATAGCCTATTCTATTGTAATCTAGTCTAGTCTAGTCTAATTTTCATCCACTAAAATAATACCCAGGAGAACTATATCTGGGTCCATTAATGAAATGTCATATATTTGTCAGTTTTCTAATGTTGCTTGTGATAGATGTCATCCAATTATTAGCAATATAGAACTAATATTATTACTGTCAGCATTGGTGCTAATAGATATCAAGAAATTGCATGCAAATGTGAATAATAACTTCTGCAATAAATGTTCTTAGAAACTATTGTCTAACTAGAGCATGCATGATACTTTAAACATGAGGATAATCAAAACATGTAGATCAGATTTGTACACTGAAGCAAAAAAGTTCAGCAATGATTTGTGAACACCATACAAATTCAATGGTTGATACAGTATTAATCAATCTTTGGGTTTTTTTTTCCACTTGGATGTCTTGACTTAAAACACTAATTATTAAACTGATATAATTGAGGCCTTATAGAGATATGGACTGCTTGTAAAGGGTATCCAAAAGTGACTGAGGCCATAGTTTTGAGCACATTTGTCAGTGTATTCCAGCACTGTTGCTAAAAAAAGGCTCACGATGTGTGCACTGTCACTGTAGGACTTCCTCTGCTCCCTGGACAGCAAAAAGGTTTCATTCCATCCTTCAGTGAATCACACAGGGAAGATGACTTATACCAAAAATAAACCAATTAAAATTATCAGCTTTAGTCTGGAATAGATTCTTGAGTCTGATTCACTTCACACTCAACTAAATACTTTTTCCAGCACAGGAAAGTAGATCACATGGGAGTGGAAAGAAACAAATGAATATGAAAAGCTGTTGGGAGAATTCCAGTATGTATGTCCTGCTTTGTGCAGGGGAAGGAGAACTAAGGCCAAAGGAAAAGCTGTATGTTTATATGCAACTCCCATTTGATTTTTATACAAGTGTCTGATCCTCCACTGAAGATGAATTTATAAAGGTCGACACCTTTAAAATAGATTAAAAATTAGTGTCTCGGGTATTAATGCAACAGTAATTACAAAATAAAAAATATTTGAAAACTTCAAAATGGTATTTCATCCAGACTAGTGATTGAAAAAGAAAACATATTTTGTGCTTATAAATAGAAAAATAAATGACCACAAAAATCGCAATACTCTGTCAGACTGGGATTTAATCTCATCCAATATCCTGTCTTTGAGTGGATTTCTAACGAAAGTGGAAGAATAAAGGCAGCATGTGGTACGTATAGTGCATATGTTGATAATTTCCTAGAATACTGCCCTCAGCTGAGACAATCCCAGTCACGGTGCAGTCAAATCACCACATAAACAGACGCAGAGCATTTTCCTTTCCCTTGAATACAAATATTATTTGGTATTTGAATGGGACATTATTCCTTCCCTTTGCAGCATCATTCACTTAACATGATTTTTAAAAAAGAAAGCACAATTGAAATGTGTTTTTTTTCTATATATAATAAGCAAAATGTTCAGCAGATTGTTGTTACTGTGTGAAAAGTGTGTTTGTTTCTCTGTAATTGGTTACTATTTCTTTTCAGACTTTTACCTATCAATGAAAAAGTGAGCCAGCTAGACAGAGTGATGTGAAGTCACCAAATACTAGTGGTGTCTTGGCAGGAAGGTCTGAAGTGCAACTGAAGGATGTTTGACTCTTTTAGTTCTGGAACCCTGACAAAAGTGGTAACATTCTCACTTCAGTTATGCTACATCTGTATCACTGAATGAGACAAAAAGGCACACTGAACAATTGCTATCACTGTTTCAGTTCTCAAAAAGGAAGATTTGCCAGACAGTACAATCTTCATGGTCTTCCTCCCATTTCTATTTAAATCACTGTACATCCTTCTGGTGGAAGAATTGCACATCTACCATTCAGTAATCAATACACTGATGTATATCAAATAGGATTCATAAATCATTGCAGAAAAATATTTTTTCCATGCTGAGAATGCCTATCCTTATGCAATTAAAACTGGCAAGAATAAGTATGTTTAGAAAATTTGCAAGAAAAGGCAAGGTAACTAGTGATTCCACACCCCCACCTCATTTGTTTTATATTTGAATCGTTATGAAACAGGTTTTCTGTCCTGCCAAAGTTTAAAAAATATCTAAAATACTGTTACTGAGCTAAGACCTTTCCAAACATTTTTTAAGACTGAGACCAGAATTTGATAGGGGAGCCCGAGTGCAGGTCTACTTTCCGTTCAGTTCTGATTAGACTTGAACCTTGTTCTTCCAAACCTGTTTTAAATGAGTATTTTCGGTTAGGCAGCTGTCTAGAAAGCTAAGGAACCTTTAGTTGTAAAGGATCAGATGCGACAATCAGACACTATTGGAGGACCCTGATGTCATTTTAAGAAACTGTTATATGTTTACAAGTTTTCCCATCTTCTCTTTTGCCAGAATTAGAACTGTGTCAGAAACATGGCATTTGGGCCTAAATATGGCAAACGTGTGAAAGTGGTCAAGTGGAGGGGAGTGTTTTAGCAATCATAAGATGTATGCAACACCCTCAGAAAATTCCATGTTTGTTTTGTAGAACAGCATTGAAGCTACTGTAATTACAGCTGCACGTGAGAAAAAGAGAAAAAAACCCTATCTAACAACCAAGGAAACACAAACCTTTATCTCTCAAGTTCGGTGAGCAGTGTCAGTTGTGGAATGTGGATTCTATTGAGGTAGAGATGTGTTTTTCACACTTGAAGATGTGTTATTGCAGTTGACCCTGGGATTTTTAAAATGGACACATCCCTCTTAAAATTTACAACGCTCATACTTTGGCTCTGTTTTCTCTATGAGTGCCTTGAAAAAGCTTAGGATATTCACCTGACTGATGGGTGAATAATATCATTTGTATTTTCCTCTTGCCTCTCCTTTTCAACAGTTCCATGAACAATGAATTTTTCCTGGTCAAAGTATTGTCATTTCTGTCATCAAAAAGTAACTTGTGTGCTATCTGTCGCAGACTTTCTTCCAAAGAATGACAGGTAATTTCTCTAGCATCATTTCAGTGACAGTTTCTGCTTTTATCACACAACTCCTGTAGTGATGATTCACCTCTTTCATAAATTTGGCATTCACCAAATAGTATTGCACAGTATAAAACCAGCTATTGTATATATTCCCAAGTATTATGATTTCTGTACAAACTAGGGAAAGGTAAGCTAAATAGTCAGTAAACAATTATTTTGAAGTATGTGTAGCAAGCGAATAGTATTTAAAAGGACGCTATCAAGAAATACATGTTTTAAATTGAGATATGTGACTATGTTATTCAATCTGAAAACCTGGCTCAGCATAATATCCTAATAGTGGGAAGATTGATTCTCTAAATGATAGTTGTAATCCATGACTAGGAAAAATAAGAACAATGTGGACATGGGCAATAAGCATAACTTACAATTTAACAGTGGGCACAAGAAATGGATAGTGATATCCCCTATTGATGCTGTACAGCAAGCCAAAGTTATGAAGTTTGGGGTGTGTTCTAAATGCTTCTAAAGCAGAGTTTCTAAATTTGCTAGCAGAATAAATAGTTATTTAGAATTAAACATTGAAACTAATACAAAGCCATGTATTTGTATATTTAATGGGAATCAGAGGTTAAATTAAGAACTGTGACATTTCTGGAGGTTAGCATATTTTTTTATTCAAAGCATAAATGCTCTAGTCAAAATATGCAGTTATAAAAGTGTAGTAGGGAAAATCAAGCCCATCTTTCTCTTCTGCCACACCTATTGTAACTCAGTTTTGTGCTAGTAGGCTATATGCTTTTCACTGTTAAGGAGTCTTTTGCTGAAGTCACTGGGTAGCTTTTAAGACATTGCTGTGTTACGTTGCTGTCCTACCATAGCCAGCTATGGTCTGTGAATGCACATTAAATACTTTTGCACAGCATATTTATCTGTTTGTGTGGCTAAACTAATTAGAATTGGTAACAGCTTTCTTTCTGTATCTTTGTCAATAAAGTCTGTGAAGTAGAGCATCTTGCTACATGTACATGTACAGTGCCAGATAGAAGCAGATTCATTCTTCACAATTTTTCTATTTCATTTTGTACTATTTCAGCTGGTAAAAAAAAACACAAAACATTTTGTGATACTGGCTTTTTCTTTTTGTCCCAGGAATAACTTGGAATATTTTATTTCTTGTATTTCTAGTAAGTTTGCATATATATATATGTTTAAGTCTATACTTGCCAATGTGTATAGTCATTACTGGAAATCAAAGAATTGACAGCTGTACTTCTGCACACATTTTACATGGGGTATAGACTACATTGCAAAGGCATTTGTTCTCCAAGTGGTAAATATTTATTTTATAGCTGTTCTGAGCATATTCATACTATGGCTGGGCTTTTTTGTCTTAAGGTATTTGTTAAAGAACTAGGTCTTAATTATTTGCAGTAAGATCTTTTGTTTTTTTTTTCAGGTTTTCAGACAGTTGCACATGGAGATGAATCTTACTTCTCCAGTGAGACACTAATACAATGAACGTGGAGAAAAAGTTGTCAGTGTCAAGTGGTAAGTAGCATTTGTAGAACAGGTTTTCTGTTTACTGCATTGAGGACTTAAAACTAAAATATGAATCTGGACTAATTTTTAGTCCTTTGCTTAGGTTGGTGCCCTTAAATTGAACTAAAAATGGCAAATAATAATTAAACTAATGAATAAAGTTATTTTTTTATGTAATTCTAGCATTTTAATATTTGCATAATTTTTCATCTTTTCTTAGTGATTGTGTGTCTTTTTTACCTGTAGGAACTTCCTTAGTCTGAGACTTTTTCTTTCAGTTTCAATGAGATAACACAGAGTTTCTCTCTTCTACTCTTGTATATGGTCTATAAATAAGACATCATTCCAACTCTGCTGAAGAAAAGTTATTTCTTTGAGCTTTCCTTCAGTGTTTTCTAACAAATAGCTATACCTTTATACTATAAATTTAATTAGGCATGTAAATATTTATCTCTATGACATCTTTTTCTTTATTCCTGAATATCTTCATTATGCAGATAGAAGATTTTTAGTACAAGGTTTTAAATAAATGAGCTTAAGAGCTTCAGACTCTAGTATTGCTAGTGTCTGTAAATAATTCTAATATCATGCGAGATGTGTGCAAGGAATATGTAGCATTTGTAAGTCATTAAAAGGAGACTTAAATTATTTGGGTTGTGCTCCTCAACAAATGTCTATGTAAGTAGCTAGATTATTTCTCTTCTAGTCCTAACCACTTTCTGAGAAGCAAATATGATTTAATCCCAGCTAGAAGTAGAGTTTTCAGAGGTTTTTGACCCTCCTTACAAGCAGATAGCATTCCATGACCACGTTTAAGGAAGAGAGAAGACTCTCTTTGTTATGAGCATTTTCTTGTAAATTCAAAGTTTACAGTTTCTTTCAGGTCAATGATATTTAAAAAAAATAATTCTTGATTATTAAAAAAAAAAGAATATAAAGAATGCTTATGGAAACAGTTGTAATAAGAACAGCATGATAGCCTCAGCTAAATATTTTCCAAAACTGCTTGAGGAGTTTACTGAGCAGCAACTAAAAACATCGGTGTTATCAGTGCTGTTCCCAGGCTGAAAGTCAAAACCATAGCACTGCACCAGCTACTAAGAAGGAGAAAAATAACTGCTACTGCTAAACCAAGGACAACGAGTTAGTACATTTCTTTCTAAACCAGCATTTAACTATAACTCAGTCATGATGAAACACTTTCCCCTGCCTTCATTGTGAACTCCTGTGACTACATGGCCTGTATGACAATCAACCCAGATATTTCAATCGCCTTATTGAATTAGGAAATATGTATTAATTTTCTTCTTCTTATAATAATTAAGGAACTTTTGCACATAGGAACAGCTTTTGGAAGAAGAATGTATGAATAGGCAGACAGGAATCCCATAAAGTTCAACAAAGGGAATTGCTGTGTCCTGCAGGTGGAGAGCTATAATCCAATCCGCCAGTATAGGCTAGGATAGGAGAGTAAAGATGGATTCTTATTCTTGTCAATAGTATTCATTGAATGGATAAGAAGTACCAGGCACAAACTCAAGTGCAGGAAATTTTAAGGAGGTGATCCTGCCCCTCTACTCTGCTCTTGTGAGACCTCACCTGGAGTATTGTGTGCAGTTCTGGTGTCCTCAAAATAAAAAAGGACATGGAACTGTTGGAACAAGTCCAGAGAAGGGCCACAAGGATGATCAGGGGACTGGAGCACCTCCCGTATGAAGACAGGCTGAGAAAGTTGGGGCTGTTCAGCCTGGAGAAGAGAAGGCTGTGTGGAGACCTCATAGCAGCCTTCCAGTATCTGAAGGGGGCCTATAGGGATGCTGGGGAGGGACTCTTCATTAGAGACGGTAGTGACAGGACAAGGGGTAACGGGTTCAAACTTAAACAGGGGAAGTTTAGGTTGGATATAAGAAGGAAATTCTTTCCTGTTAGGGTGGTGAGGCACTGGAATAGGTTGCCCATGGAGGTTGTGAATGCTCCATCCCTGGCAGTGTTCAAGGCCAGGTTGGATGAGGCCTTGGGTGATATGGTTTAGCGTGAGGTTGGAACGACAGGGGGGTTGGAACTAGATGATCTTAAGGTCCTTTCCAACCCTAAGGATTCTATGATTCTATGATTCTAAATTCCACTTAAATGTAAGACAAAATAATGTACTGTTCAGTGGTCAAACACTGAATAGTTTTCCCAGGGGTGTTATGAAGTGTCATGCTTGCAACATTCAAAATGCCACTGGAGAAAACCCTGAACAGTGTGCTCCAGTATGACCTGTCTTTGATCAGGGAGCTGGACCTTGGTAAACTCTAGAGGTCTCTTCCAACCTAAAACTCATCCTGTGAACTTCCTGGGTAGACTGCAGAAATGCATCAGAACAAACTATTTTGAAGAATTCTAAGCATACTGTGTCAGAGAAAGTTTTCTTGGCCTTTTGTTGGCTGATTGCTGTCATTTCATCTGGTCATGTTTCTCTAATTGGTTCAACACTGAATATTTTGAAAATAGAGATGAGCATCTGCAAGTTACCCACAATTTAAAAAGCAGCAAACTTACCGGGTTTCCTAAAAGACTTCCACGCACTTGATACATGTCATCCAAAAGGTGGCACAGCTGCTTGCATAAGTGAGGGAAAACTTCCTTCCCAACAACTGTAGGCCAACAAAGCCATAATAAGTGTCCTGGGTTCAGCAGTAGCAGTCATGTTTTTCCTTTGTGTTAACTGGTGCAGTGCTGTGTTTTGACTTCTAGCTTGAGAACAGTGTTGGTGAAGCCGATGTTTTCGGTTGTTGCTAAGTGATGTTTACCCTGACCAAGGACTCTGTGAGGCTCATGCTCTGCCAGGGAGGAGGGGAAGCTGTGAGGAAGCAGAGACGGGGCGCCTGACCCGGACTAGCCGGGGAGGTATTCCATACCACAGCACGTCATGCCCGGGGTGGGGGGGTAACTGGGAGTTACCCGGAAGGACAGGGGCTTCCGGGTGGAACTCGCTTTCTTGGCCGGTGGTATCGTATTCTCTTCCCTTGTTATTTTCCCTTATCATTGTTCTAGCTGATAGTAGCGGTGGTGATTTGTTGCTGGACTGTTCTTGTCTCAACCCGTAGGAGTTGCACTCTCTCGATCCTCCTCCCCGTTCCTCTGGGAGCGGGGAAGGGGAGAGCCCCGGTGAGGGGGGAGGCTTGGTGAGGGGGGAAGACGGACACGGACCTCGATTGTTGTCAGCTCGGCACCACTCACTGGGAGTGAGTGAACAAGTTACCTGACTGGGTTTAAACCACGACAGACTGCTACTGCTGAACCCAGGACAATAAGTCTGACTAGTTAAAAAAAGAGCCTGACTGAATACTTAAATGTGGAAACTTGACCTCAGCAAAATTCCTCTAGTGCTAACATAAAAACAGGAGGAAAACAGTGGGAAAAACAGAAGTTTCAAAATGAGTTCTGAAGAAAAGTACCTTCTTCATTCATGATTGCTTGCTCTGTTTTTCTCATGTTGCATGGATTTAAGCCTCCCAAACCTCCTAATGACAAAACTTGTGCATGAACTAGATTGCTGTAGGCTTCCATTATACTTACATTCATCAGGATAAATATTAAACAGAGAGATTAAAACTCTTATATGACCAAGATGAGGTGAAATTGAATTAAAGTGCTCTCTCTTTTTGTTTTAATATGGTTATAATCATCACACATATACACGGATGTAGTATGCATTTAATTCCTTTCCAGTTCATTCTTTGCTCCTATATGAGGAGCAGTACCAGTCAATAATTACCTTTTGTTTCATTTTTGGTCTTAAATTTGCCCCGATTTTAATTTTATCTCTGAACTTCAGCACAAGAGCAGATGAAAACCTGCTTTTAAGTTCCATGTGACTGGAGTGATTAGTTCATGCAAAGTTAAACTTTCACATGTAATTAAATAGGTTTTATAAATTGTTTTGAAACAGTGGAAACAAGTTGGTATGTTGTATTTTGAATTAATGAAATTTCACTAGAGGAGATGAGATAGCACAGTAAATAGAGTGAGGCTTCTATAGCACAAACAGAACACTGTGAGCACTGAGGCGAGTTTGTTACTGACATCCATTACCTTATTCTGTGGAGATACTGTAATGTGATTATTCTCCTGCAGGCCATCACAAGTTGTCACTTCTGGTTGCTGTTGGCTTGTATTTGCTGTGGTCCCATACACTGCTCTTTGCAAAGTCACAAGTTGTGGTGTACCTGCCTGGAAATGTATGTCATTCCTGCACATGAACTGACTGAGGAGTAAATTTAAGGCTATTGTAACTTTTTCTTTGTGCCTGGAAAAAATAATTTTCTGCAAAATATGACATCATAATTCTGAATAGCAAGTAAAACTTTGTTGAGTTCTTTATAGCCTGAGTAATTCAAATGACTTAACTAAGGAGAACAGTCATTTCAGTCTGAGGCTATTTTTCTTTTACATGGCAAATTATTGAAATTTATTAATTTTCAATGCTGACCTGTTATAAGCTGTTCTAGTTTAAAAAAAAATAAATGTGCAGGGTGGTAGAAGTGGAGAAAGAGGCATAAAGTGTATTGGAAACCTACCAAATGTCCCCTGCAAATGGACCCTATTCAGAATCAGTAAGCGTATGATGAGTGAAGTGGTTTTGAATATCGCCTTTAGATTCCATGCTGTTACAAGGCCAGCCCCGAACATGGCAACTCTTATTTCCACACACAGTACCTCTTCACTCTCAATTTAACCCAAAAATCTGATGAACCCATTACTCCATACTTGATTTCATGGAACAAGGAGTAGATATAGTTACAAATGATCAATCACAAGCCGTGAACCAAAGCAGCAAGGCATTAACAATTCACACCATTTCGGTCCACTTGCTCAAGCAGAAGATGTGCCAGCATATTTAATGCACAGCTACTTCGTTCACTTCTTTCAGTTCAAGAAAAGACATGACTCATGCTCATTTTAGGAACTGAGGAGACTTCATAGGTTTTCATGACTCCTAACCACTGAGTGTTTGAGTTTGCACTTCTAAACAAAATAACCAGGTGTTCAGTAAAGGTCACAGAGATAGATAAGTTTTTAAATTAAATTTTCCTCAGGTTAAAAATAAATGGAAGGATGACCTAGGAAACAATTCCCATAATAAAACCAAGTTGTGTTGTATGAATTTGTATTGTACAATCTACATCTTGTTCAGCAGTATTGTAACACTGTAGACCCCACAGGCATATGCCGTCAATTTAATGGGATCACTGAAAAAGCAAAACAGCTGTGAAAGATTGCTTTAAGTACAGCAATCGTGTACTTGTCATTCTGTTCAATGGTGGAAAAATCCAAATTCGGGTAGGCATCAGTATTTAAGAAAATGACTGCTAAAGCATCTCTCATAAGTACCTTAGGGACAATAGGATTTGACATATAGCATGTAAACAAAAGTACACAGCAGCTGTTAGATGAGTTTTTGTTTGAGTAAAAGCACACTGACATAATTTAAACAACACAGGAAGATGCATGTTTTCCATCATTCAGTTTCCCTTTATAAACCACAGTTTTGGATAGCACATGCCAGTTCCCCTGGACAAAGAAGCTGTGTGGTGCTTGCTAAAAATACGAAACAGCGAAGTATTGTGTATGCTAGCACAATCTCATGCCCTCTGTATAATGTATATACAGTGCTCGGTATATATTGAAAGTGTATATTGAAAGTGCCTTCAGGAAAAGCCTTGTTCTGAGGAAGTGTAAAAAGAATTTCTAATATTTTAATCATATTAAAGATATTTATTTTGCCCATAGAGGAAAAAACTTGTTGATTTATTTCTTGTAATTCTGATACTGTTATTTATTTAAAAATACTTTTTCAATTTTGTAGATTATTTGCTAAGAGAAATTGGTGTAGAATAATATTGCTGTTTATGCTCCAGTCATGCCATGAGTTTAAGTAAGAAGAAAGTTAACACATTGAATTTTGAGGGATTCAGTTGTATTTTTTGGCAGTTCTCTCATGGTAATTGCAAATTGCCAGAGGGTGATTTTCCCATTCCTTTACAAATGTTCAACCTACTTTTTCTGGATATTCTACTGGGATTTGGATTTCATGCTTTCTGTCGCTCCATTTGATCAACACTGCACTCATAATTTTCAGCAAATTTTATGCAAGACAAAGAAAAAAACAGGTTTTTCTCTCCTGTTCGCCACAGTGGCTTCATGCCATTATCTCCATTAATTTAAAATCTCTGGGTTTTGTTTTAGGGAAAATTTCTCATCTCTGTTCTTCAGAGAAGTGTAGAATTACCCTTCTATTGGGTAAAAAATTATTTTATTCAAGAAACTTCACTGTTTGTCATGTGATATGAAGCAAAAAAATCAGTGGGGGGAAGAATAAAAGCGCTGAAGGTATATTTATACTGTTCATCTCAGCTGAGGAGCAAAAATCCTCAGGTACTCTTCTTTTATCCATGGCTCACTTTCTAGCAGCTAAGACTGCTGCAATGGGAAAAATTATTCAATTAAAAATTAAAAAATGCAGATGGATTCTGATGCAGTATTTTAGATTCTGCATAAGAAACATGAAGAAAAGGAATTGTCTGTCATTTAAAATATTTTCCCTAACTTCTGACTGCCTTCTTTTGCTCATCTTCCCTTGATGGGAATCTTCCTTCCTTTAAAATTTATTTCACTTTCTGATCAAGTACTCATTTGTCATCCCTCCCTCTCAGGAATTCCATGAGTACCTCTAAAATCTCTAACCTTCTGAGAGACATACATCACAATGAGTTGTTCCTAAACCTTACTAGTTAGCTCATACGCTTTCTTTTCAGGGGTTAGTAATTGTCTTCTTTTCCTATGCTCAACACACTGTTAATAACCTTCATAGTCGTGCTTCATAGTTCAACATTTGTCATGCTTGATCTGCTGTAATGTTGATTGGACTATGCAATGCCTGACAAAAGACTATAGATTCTTTTCACCTTGCTTTATAGACTGTGGTCTGTATAAAGCCATAATATCAAAGCGCTCTTCTAAAGTTGGGAGATATTTTATGGAGTTATTACTGATCCTCTTAGTTTTCCAAAGGGGATAGGTTCTGACTGTCATGTTTTAAACCCAGAAACCACTCAGCCGTTCTCTCACTTCCCCACCTTCATCCCCCCAGCTCCTGGAAGGATGGGGAGGAAAATCAAAAGAATGTAGCTCACACGGGTTGAGATAAGAACAGTCCAGTAACTAAGATATAACACAAAACCACTACTGCTGCCACCAATAGTAATAATGATAAGGAAAATAACAAGGGAAGAGAATACAACACCTCACCACCCACCGACCGATACCCAGCCTGACCCGAGCAGTGATCTAGCCCTTCGGGGTAACTGCCCCCAGTTTATATAGTGGGCATTATGTGTTGTGGTATGGAACACCCCTTTGGCTAGCTTGGGTCAGGTGTCGTGTCTCTGCTTCCTCCCGGCTTCCCCTCCTTCCTGGCAGAGCATGAAAGACTCACGAAGTCCTTGGTCAGAGTAAACATTACTGAGCAGCAACTAAAAACACTGGTGTTATCAGCGCTGTTCCCAGGCCGAAAATCAAAACCACAGCACTGCACTAGCTACTAAGAAGGAGAAAAATGACTGCTACTGCTGAACCCAGGACACTGACTAATACCTTCTTTGTTTTAGGCAAGTCGCCAAAAGTCTGGAAGCAGCTAGCTGTTCATTGAAAATTCTTGTATTCCTACATCATTTCCAAGTGCAAACAACATAAACATGCCTAAACTAGGAATAATTTCTGAGGAACTGTCTTGTTTTTTGGTTTGGTGTTTGTTTTTTTTTTTTATCTGGAGGGCTAAGGATATCTTCTGGAATCACCAGACAGGTGCCCAGAGCAATAAACTTACAGAATATTCCAGTAAAACTATTCCCTTCTGAAATTAGTGCCTTGCTGTTCTACCTTTATTCCTTTCCCTTTCTAAGAACACAGGGTTTCATACTTCAGAGAATGCTAAATAATTGAAATACCATTGATTTCTGGAATTTTAAAAAGTAGGTTAAAAAGAATGGGGGGAATAAGGGTGGGGGGGAAGAATGCAAGATGTTTGAGACTATAGATCTGGAAACATAAAAGGTTAAGTGTGGAATGAAGCAAATGCTGTTATGGATAGAATCAGCAGATGTTAATGGAAATTATTACTGCTTATAGAAAATTATTTGGGTCTGAGACTCAGTGTGACTGACTCATTTGTGTGTTAGGCACATGTGAAAGAGGTGACACTGGATCTTTTCACTTCAGAGTTACACAAGCAGGTCCTGGAACTATTCCTGGAACTCTTGAGTCCTGAGGGTCACCACCTTTAGAGAAGGTGAATCAGCATGGCTTGTTAAACTGTTGTTAAAATTGTTTCTAGTGAAATATTTAATAGTATTATAATCAGTGTTCATATGTAACGTCCAATGCAAGTACACACACATTTTCTCATAGCTGTGTTTCAGTCTGTTTGTACACTAAGAAAAGCAGCACTACTTGTGTTTATCTTCATTCCTCTCTGTAATTTTCTTATGGTAGCTAAGTTAAAAGCACTGAGTAAAAAACTTTATTCACATAAGTGATTTGTAAAAATTCCGAAGGTGTCTCTGGGATCAGATTTTCATCCTTTTATTTTGTTGAACTAAGTATAAATATAACCACTCCTCATAACATAACATAGAATCATAGATTTAATTCTGATACTGCTTGCTTAGTCCTGAAATAAATTCACTCCTGCCAGTGCTCCTAGTCAGACTTCATTCATTACCTGGTCTAATATTCTTAATTTTATGTCTACTCCAATGTTAAGGAGTAAGTCCATTTTTTTAATAGTCAATTCCCTGATTGTCATCCTGAAATCATTTCTGCTCATGTTCAATTTCATGGCCACATCCTGATAAATTGAGTTGTAAAAGCAAATATTTAATGCTTTATAGTATTTACTGTGGTTTGGAGTCTTTGATGGCGTATTTTGAGAAAGTTTTGCAGTACTACTTTTTAGGATAATAAGTACAAGAAGGTTAATATGCATATTAGCTTTATTCAGTGAATCTCTGTCAGCCTTATTTTGTAGTCCGGTCTCCCTTTGGATAAATGGGAACTTCATCATAAACTTAAGTATGGACAGGGTTTCAGTCCATTTTCTTTTCTGCAGTCCCTGCAGAGCACTGAACCCATATATGTATCTTTTCATGTTTTCTTACATTACTTCTCTTTCTTCCCATTTGTCATTGATATAAGTTCTGTGTAACATTTTCTACTTCTGTAGCAAAGAGAAAATACACATGAGCCAAGCAATTCTAAATTACTTTGGAAGAATCGTGGTAGGTTTTCATTCAAGAAATTACTTAAATGGATCTTTTTAACCATGTGGATAGTCCTTTAGATCCAAATTTTGCTTTAATTTCTCCTTGTATTTGTGTATTTTGCTGATCGGAAATTGCAGCATCTTGTAACTAACACAGAAACATTAGAACTTCAACGGGGTTTAGGAAATTAATATTTCAATGGCTTTGCCAGCTAATTCAGAACAGGTATTTTATGCTAAGTACATAGGTTGGAAGTAGGTGCAAGAATATCTGCTGGAGAAGTAAGCATACTGTATGGAAGCTCTCAGGACTGTTTCATAGAATCATAGAATAGTTAGGGTTGGAAAGGACCTTAAGATCATCTAGTTCCAACCCCCCTGCCATGGGCAGGGACACCTCACACTAAACCATGTCACCCAAGGCTGTGTCCAACCTGGCCTTGAACACCACCAGGGACGGAGCATCCACAACCTTCCTGGGCAACCCATTCCAGTGCCTCACCACCCTCACAGTAAAGTTTGTGTGAGGATACATAAAATTACTGACTAGATAATGAGGTTATATCACAAAATTGTGGGAGTCAGAAGACTTGGATTTTAACATGATTTTTTAAAAAGTAATGCCTTTCACAAAAATAAACACATGGTTTTGCTTAACCATGTGCTTAAATCATTCATAAATACGCTGACTTTAGCAGAGGCCAAGCACAGTCTATTGCATGATTACCTATTTCTTTAGCTTTGAAGATGGATTTAGCCATACGGTATGTTCCTTCTGTATTTGTCCAAAAGTCTCCACTCATAAAAGAACTCACGTATGAAAGTTTCTTAACTAAGGTGTTAGTTCAGATTCTGTTCTCACAGCTGAGTGAGAAGCTATTGAGGCTAAATATTTACCATATCATAATGGAATATCTGTGTCTTGTTCTGAATGAAATATGTAAAGTGTAATTCATCCACTGGTATTTTAGCTGACAAAGCCTGTAGTTCTTTGCTAGTATGTACCTAGGAAATCCACCATTTCTATTTATATGGCAAATATAAATCTTTTTTCACCATAGATTGACTAGATTGTAAAATTATGTATATAATTTTATTTGCATAGTTTATAATTGTGCTTTATGTGGTTTATTATTTTATGTATTTTCTTGTATATTATTAATAAAACCAGTGGATTTTTTGTATTTCCCTTCTCTTCCCTTCACTTCCCTTCTCTTCCTTTCCCTTCCATCAGGTAAAAGCCTGAAACGCTATTTTATTTTGTTGTATAAGGCCCATGTACGTTTTCCACAAAGATATCTACAAAGTGCATGCATCTCAGTAATGTCTAAAGCCACAATCATTATTCGTTATTTATCACACATGGTGACATTGCGTCCTTTTGAAAGTGTTTTCAACCTTTACAGTGATTTGAAATCTAAGAACAACAAGAAAAAAATCTTGTTGAGGCCATCACCATGAATCAATTTTATCTATTTTTTTATTTGACCTTTCCTCATTATTAAACAGCTACACTGAGCATTTTTATTTGCTAGAAGTTGTTCTTTTTGGGGTAGTGAGAATGAGAAAGTTATAATAAAATGGCTTACGAGAGTGTTGATGGTATTTTGTGAATGTTACCATTTGTAATATGTTACATATGTGTCGGCTCCTCAACAGAAACAACATGGATCTTGCAATTTTATCAGGACAATGCAAGTAGGTTTCAGCAAGGTTGGTTCCAACTCATCTGTGATAAATGAGAAGATAAGGCAATCAGTGCACACCATGACACTCTCTGCAGCTAGTTAGGCACACTTCAGAACTATTCAGGTGTGCTCACGAAGCCTATGAGTCTTTCATGGGGGTGTCTCAGTATAAAAACGTCCTTCATGGGGGCCACTAGAAATGCAGGAGTTGCTTTTCCAGGACTTAACCCAGGTCAGATGTAAATAATAGATATTAAGATTTTAGTTCTGACGCTGAGTTCTGAGCCTGCGTTAGAAGCTGTATATTTCTTCCTTTTTTTTTTTTTTCCCATACTCTTTTTTTCTTTGCATAGCTCCTCTGCTTGACAGATGCTTGCAAAATTCCATCACACCTTTGTGTGGACCTGTTTGGGTCTTTAAGAGAGAAGGTTTCAGCCTCTCAGGAGAAAAGATTTCTATCCAAGGTGTTCTATTGGCCCTGCATCAACGATTAAAGTCTGCAAACTGTTGCAAACAGGTGAGTTGTCCCACTATTTAACAGTCTTCTTTTTTGATTTCATATTCAAATGTATTAATTGCATAAACCCAATGATTGGCGCTGTGTCATAAAGAAGTGTGACATATATTGCATAAGATGTAGTGCCTGTTAGGAAAATTAAATGCTTCTAGAATTGCAAAGCCCACAGTAAAGGAATTAATTTTGTCTCTCTTTTGATGTGGGATGTCATACAGCTCATCTTTACTTGCTGTGCTATGATGTTCCTTGTGTGGAAATTCTGTAAAGCTGTAATTTTTCACTACTTGTTCTGCACATGCAGTTTTTAATGGTCTCATTGATCTTCCCATAAAACTAATTTATTAATTATTAAGTTGCAACATTTTTTGAATAAATAAAACACTTCTAAGTGGTGCTGCATTATGAAAAATTAAATAAATGTATAATATTAAAAACTTAAATATTTTAATAACTACATATGTGCCATTAAATAAATAGACCAGACATGCATTTTAATTTGAAAGAATAGTAGAAAACAGATACTGAATATTCTCTTGTATAGTTTGTGAGCAATAAGATGATTCATTTTTTGTTAATTGGGTTTTTCATGTTAGCAGATATAAATAAGAAAACACTGATCTTGTACAGAATAGTTACTTTAGTTCATTTATGTGTGTAAGAATGTGCATATTTTTAAAGGTTAGATGAGGACTTTATAAAAAAGAGTAGACATACAGATTTTCCAGGAAACGTATTATACAGAAATTAAACAACCAGCTAGGAACCTCAGATTTAAAAATGATCCTGGGCCCCAGAGTTAAGATAGGTAAGCTACCAGTGTATGCAGGAAGGGGGAGGAGAGGTGCAAGTAAAGTGTCAGTCACACTGTTTATACAGCACCTCCTGCTGTCAGATCCATACAGAGAAATGAGAATTGACTTTGGAAGGGACTATTCCTGTCTAGAGTTAATAGTGGTCAGCAAGAAGAAATCAAACAAAAAACAAGACTAAAACCCAGACAGCATGTGTGTGTGTGAGAGAGAAAGAAGCAGGCAACAAAACCAGAACAGCTTGTTTCAGAATATTTCTGAGTCAATATAGTGATATATTAAAAGTGAGAAATATCTTTACATTTTTTTAATTCATAATTCTTCCCTTTTAAGACAGTGCTGCCAGTCACAAAAGCTACAGGAATGACGTCTCTTACTTTCCAGTGCCTTAATATATAATATTTACTCTTTTAGAGAAAATATAAAATACACGTTTTTAGTATGTATAATGGTAATTTGTAGAACAAAACAGACAAGGTAGTTTCTGAATAAAGCTGCAAGTGCAAGTCAGTGAGTACTTTTTGCTTTTCTCTCTAGAGAACACATAAAGACATTTCAGTAAATTAACTTATGTTAATCATTCCTCTGGTGATTACCCAGCAGTGTTCAGTTGGAAATTGTAAATGACAAGAAAAATATAATAATTTTAGTAGAATTGAAATCTCTTCTGAAGACAAATGGTTCTTCATAATCTTCATAATAATATAACCGTGTTGGACATTTTTAACTTTTAGGAGTCCAGATTACAAGGCCAAATGTCAGTACAGCTATGACAGTTAATTGTCCACAAAAAATATATGATGAAAGTACTTTAATAAACATTTGAAACTGGTTTAAGTGCTTAAAAGAAAAATTTACAGCACAAGGATGTTAAATGTTTTGTGCAGTTAATGTGCTGAAAGCTTCTGTTATTTTGAATTATATTACTTCAAAGATAAGATAGCCCAAAGTGTCTCTTAATTTTACCAACCATTTTCTAACTGAAGTTGTGCTAGTACTGAACATAAATGAAATCATTATAATAACTAGGTTATGTTATACTGTAGCTGTAACAATACTTCTAACTACAATCCTACTATACTTTGCTTATGTTGACCTTTTTTCCTAAGTAACTAAATCAAGTTTGTTTTGTAAAGAGCACGTTGTGATATGGTACAGATATAAAATTAGGATGCACATTAATAAAGCACCAGGGCATTCAACCAAAATACTGTCACTTTGTCCTGTTGTGCTAAGGCCTGACAACATAATGCTATGATGATTGTATACAGAATTCATACCAATATAACATCTAGCCATTACTTGACAACATTAAATGTATTTTCTTGATTTCTATTTATCTCAGTGTTATTTTGACGCTTGAATTATTTGTATTTATCTTTTCATTTAAATGAAAGGGAATGGAAGTAAAAGAAAGAAGGAAATTCTTTGATTATTATTCTGCTAAGCCACTACTTTCTGCCCACTGAAATCAAATAGCACATAACAACTAATAATGTGCTAATACATGTATATATATAATAACATGCTAATACATGTATTCCTATTAAAATCCATCTGGACTTCAGTTTAAAATCCATGTATTGAATTAAAATAATATATAGTTTCTGGTCCGTACTGTGCACTGGTTGCAGTGTTGTCTTTATATTCACTCTGTTGCTTCTTGCCACAGTGGAAGAAAACAGTGAAGAAGCTACCATCTCTTTGCTGTAGTGTTTGTATCCTTTTAAAAAGAAGAATCAGTGTTCTTCAAATGGTATTTGTTGAGAATAATATAAATGAAGTAAAACAGGGAAAACCGAGGAGTACTTGACTTTGATAAGTGATTTGTACCCTAAATAAAGGAGAAAGGAAGAAAATATATATGTATAAATGCTATACTACAAAAGCCTTCTTTTTGAACTCTTTTTAATTGCAATTACATTTCTGTATAATGAGCTATAAGCTTAACTAAAACCTTGGCAAACCATGTATTCCCATTTTAATGCCATGAATTCTGGAAATGTAAAATACGGCTTTACAACAAAACAAAACAAAAAGTAAAATGTAAACAACACTACTGTTAGAATTATAAAATTATTCAGATAATATAATATTTCAGATGTTAGCTTTTTGCCTTGCCATTTTAAACACGCTGTGTAGGTGCCTATTAGAATTTCTGAGAACCCCAAACATATCTAGAAGTAAAAGTCAGTTAGTTATATATATATAATGTATGCAGCTGGGTGAATGCACATAAGACATTTTTAGTCTTTTTTGTCAAGCTACTATAGTTTTTATTAAAAATGTTTTTAGAAAAAAAAAAGCAACACCAAAATGAAGTTGCTTTTAAGTGAGATGTAATGCATAACAATAGAAATAACTATGTATCTGATTGCATGGGCTATAGTTAACACTTTCAGAGATGGGGGATGTCCCCTCATTAGCATTCTTCATATGTAGTGGTGCTGTCGGTGGGGGTGTTGAAGTAGGAATGCCATTGTGCTGACTTCCAGTGTTTGGGGACAAACACTGCTGTGGAAGGAACGTGTGAAAAGGCCATAGTACTGACAGTGAATGAGGAAGGCTGTGCTTTCTGTATGCTTCAAGCAGGGAAGCTGTCATTCACAGGCCTAGCACAGCTAAACAGAGGCCAAAAGAGAAGACTCAAATACCTTTTAAAATGATATTAATGATTTTTAAACATTTTCTTCATTTGGAATTGGAATTTGTTCAAGCTGTTAATCTGTCCTTTATTAAATAAGATGTAACACGAACAGGGAAACAGAATATCTCATCATCTCCACAGTAAAGATTTATTGTGGAAAATGTATATGAATGTGTATTTGAGAATCGCAAGCTGTTTAAGGTTATACCTTAAACGGTTTTGAGCATTTGTTATTTATAAGAGTTTAGCAAAATTTTAATGTGATAGTTAACAAACATAGCCAGTCCAAAGGTTCTGTTCTGTGTGCTTTAATTTTTATTGGAAATGTGTGTTATATGTGGAGATGAGGGGACTGAGCTGGGATGAGAAGTGGCATGAAATTGTTCTGAATGTTCATTAGCTTGATCTAGCAGAAGTTACAGTAATAGTAATTAATCATTTGAACCACAGCAAACGACATTACATTAAAGTAATGGAACTAGTACACAAGATACCCACAAGAAAACAAAAGAGAATGAAATTATTGACTGATTTTACTATTCACCATTTTGGCTATGGAAACACAAGGTTAAATGTACTATTTCAAAAATGTATATCCAGCAGCTTGGCTGCTGTTACTATTCTAAGCTGCATCCATAAACATCATAATTCATAAGGTTTTCCTCCTTTAGTATGCAGATCCATAAAAATACTGTTTTGTTTTTGGTTTTAATTTTTTTTTCATATGCAATATTGCAGATACCAGAACAAAGAAAAAAGAAAGACTATGCCTTTTATTTACTTGTGTTGTTCCCATTAAACTGCTGACTCAAGTACTTGAAGTTGAATATATCTGCAATACACAAACGAAAGCTTTTCTCCATAACTTCTCTTTTTTTGTACTTTAGAAGAAACTGTCATTATTCAGTTGATTTTCACAGATTTCAGTAATAACATTGCGTAATAAGATTCCTCATGACTCTTTGTGGGTTTTTGCCCTTACAAATAACATATAAAGTAGCTGTTAGGTATAATCAATTTCAGGGTTTTTGGCTGGCAGAAACTAACAAAATGAGGTACTTTTAAATCCATATATTTTTCCTATCATTTTTATATCCATGCTTGCTCATAGAGTTATCAGAAAACTGTAACAAAGAATTCTTACCATGCTTATAATGCTGTTTTCAGAAAATAAGATTATATGGTGGTGAAGTTGGCATAATAATTATTAGATATTATTTGAAGAAAAGAAAGAAATTCACCAAAATGCTTAACTTGATTTCCAGGTCAACCCAATCTTGTATTTGTGTTTTTATGATTTCTGGAAGTCTATTCTTAAAACAACTTGAGTATCACAGCCTCTGTTCAGTAGCTCCCCCTTTTTTAGACTTGCATATTTGTTTCCTCTTCCTTGCAGCTTCTGCTTTTCTAATTTTATCTGGAATTGACTCACACTGGTGAAGAGTTGTGAAGTAACTTTATTTCCTTCTTTATAGGTCACAGAAAAATAGGTTTTTTTTGTCTGTTTGACCTGTGTAGGCACTACTGAAGAAATAATCCCATGTTAAAGTGAACCTTGTGTAGCACAAGATTCCATATGAAATCTGCAATATTTCAGCATAGCTTCTTATTAAAAAAATATAAAAATAGTGTTTCAGTAATTTTAAAATTGAAATAGAAAACTGCCCTCTTGATAGTTTGGATAAGTGATTCTTAGAATGTTGTCTTGTTTATAGATTTAAGTGATGGTTGAAATCTTCCCGCAACTGAGCTGCATTCTAGTTACCAGAAGTATTTTAAGAACCTTAAACTTCTGTCTTTTTCTAAGTGTCATTCCTTGAGCAGGCCTAACATCAGTTAAATGAAGTGAAAATTGCATTCTTGTCTTGATAGAGATGAAAATGGATTTCTGGTCATGAAATAGATGTAGTTGTCACTTTTTTAAAAAGGTGTCAGCAGTTTGCTTCAGCAAGTAAGGTGCCAATTCAGTATGACAGTAAACTTGTGATCTGAGCAATCAATAAAATGCTTCAATAACTTCTGCTTCATTACACTTATAATAAGAGGCTATAGATCTGTGGCACATAAAATGTTGATAAAGAGGATATGTAGGGACTTAGTGTGACATTTTGTTTTAGTAATACAGTAAGTGCAATGTTGCCATCTAGAGTTTATGCATAGGTAATTATTCTGAAAGCAAAAGCTCTAGTGAAAAAATAAACACTGATATTTCAAAGCCCTGTTTATTTCCATCCCTTAGTGGCATGTATGTCTATCTATATGGAATAGTTCAGTTGCCTTGTTACAAAACTGTTTAGGTCAAGAAGTGTAACATGATTTTTAGTATTCTTTCTGCTTTTTCATTTGGTAATGTGTAAGAACATGATCCCCCTAGCCCCCTGAACCAACATTTAAATGCATCTAAGAAACAATTGTCATCTAAATAGATTTAGTTGCTACCAGCTACTAACAAAAATTATAACATTACAATGATTTGACACCTGTAATGGGGATAACAGAAGCTTTGTAGTCACAGGGAATTAATGTTGTGATGTTTCACATTCTGACCAAGTGTTCTTTCAGTTGATTTACATATTATAAGACCATAAATGGCTCCTGCTGATTTTTCATAAACATACATTGCAGGGGGATTGTCTCTGAGCTATTTATCTTGTAAAAAAATTATTTTTATCTGTTAAATAGGTGTTTTTTTTCTCTTTTTAAAATGGACAGCACCTGATTGATATGACACATAAAGAATTTCAGCTATATGCAATATTGCATTTCAAATAAATAAAACTTACTTTAGATCCACAGAGAGTTTTATTTCCCTGGGAAATTATTGGAAATTCTAAATTATTCTGAAATGTATTTTCAAAAGAAGTGTGACCAACTTTTCTGTCTAGCAGTCATGAAGGATGATGAGCTTCCTGAGTTCAGTAATCTGGCAGGGATTTACTTAGTTAAAATGAATAAATGGTTGAGATTATTGAGAACAGTATAATTAAAAACCTGGTTATATAATAAAGGTTAATGTGACTAGTTGCACAGATATAGCATGTTTATTAGAATGATGACTAGTTCTTTTCCTTTTTATAAGCAGCAAGAATGATATTGCTTCTGGTTTTCCTTCTACTTTGGTGTATAATTTACCAACAGTTTTTCTTTTGAGTATCAGAGCATTGTTGTAACTAGAATCGCTGTAGTACTCGGGTTTGATATTTATGATGAATTAGCCCTTGTTCTGATGAGGTAGTTTGCTAACACTGTCCTGTGCTTTCTTACCATAATTTAATTGTGATTTCTTTTCATTTCAGCACAGAGAATGTGAGTGAGAGTGAATAGTGTAAATCTGTCTGAAGTTGTGGGAAGGAGTTAAATGAATACTTAAAAAATGTATTTTCTGGATTTTTTTTTCACAATGTTTTAATGAACTTGCATTATTTTTTTCTTCTCCCTCTTTGGAAATGAATGTTTGCTAGAGACATATGGTTCACGCTAGAAAATTATGTATTAGTCAAAATGTAAAGCACAGATGGGGGATGATATTCAATTTCAAATTAGAAATTAAGTGACCGTTTGGGACTAATGAAGTTTTAATTATAGCAGGGTCCAACATCTTTGTCCAGTGTGTTTGCCACTCATTTGATTATGCCTCACTGGCCACAGACCAGTTCACCTTTTGAAGATGTGATGTGCTGAGGTGCCTCCTGCATAATCAGGTGAATCCAAATGGGATATGGATTCTTTGGTGATAGCAGGCAGGGAAAAGGGAAAGTAATTCATTACTTTCCATTTTATTACTAGTCTTGTAATTGGATTACCACGAAATAATGCTTGGACATATTTGAAATAAGTGGATTTCTGCACAGAACTATGAATTTGACTTCTTTGAGCATTTAGAATTCATAGAATCAAAAGTCTTCAGATGGTATAAAAAGTAATTTTTATCATTTGGATTTAGGTTCTAAGGATTTGTCAGACAAATTATTAAATTCCTGTATTTTGTCTGTGTTTATGCATGAGGTTATTTCAGTCCACCTCAGACTACTTTTTTTTCTTTAGGGTTTGTGCAAGGTCAGATTACATCATGTTTGCCATGGACTAAAAGTGAATAAATGTTCACTAAATTAGCTCAGTTGACAAAGGGTAGGTAGTTAAACAAAGAAATTTGAATGTGTACCTGACTCTGGGGGCAATAAGAGATTCTCCTATTATAACTAGGCTTACAATAAATTAATGAGTTTTCAACTTTGTTCTATTATTCTGAATTTCAAAAATATTAAATATATCATTTGAGCAGGAGAAAGAGGTCTTCAGTCATATTTTTCATAAATATTCTGTAAACCCATGCAGTTTCAGTACTTCAGCTAAGATTACTAAAAGTCATTTAAAAAAAGAAACAACAACTCAATTTAGAACTTTTGGAATATATTGAAAATAAATAATTGCATTTTACAACTTTAAAAGTAATTCCAGAATTGTATTGCTAAAGTCAGTGGAAGTGGGTTTGACAGATTTTCTCTAAATTACTCAACCACCTACATGTATTATTGCCAAGATTCTTTTGAAATGAGAATAAATTTTATGGAGTTACAACAGCAAAGTGAAAGGGTATGTTTGATAGATTCCCTGAACTGTTTCAACACCCACAGGTATATTATTTGTAAGAAAACAATCATGCAGAGTCTTCAGCTGGTTAGAGAGGCCACAGCATTCCATCTTCACCTGACATCCTAGCTGTTCTCTCAACATCCTGTGCCCCCTGCCTACCACCCACTCCTCCCAAAACAATGCTCACCAAGAGAGTTTTGTGTGAATGGACAAGAATATGAATGTTTTTTAAAAGAATCTGAACAGTATGGAAAACACATTGTTTGTGGGTGTCGAAAAGGCTTGAGGTGGGAGAAGAAAAACTGTCTTTACAATTGACTAGTATTCTTCACTTTCTTTCCTAATTAATCAATGTTATTCTTTAACTGTTAGAACCTCTCAAAGATAATCATTTACTGGCTTAGAAGCTGAACAAAAGAAAAAAAAAAAGACACTACCCCCCAAAAAAAAATGGAAGATTTAATTTTCTTTATTTCTCTCTTTTTTATTTGATTTGCATATGCCACTCTGGTTTATCTTTTCAGTTATTCTAAAGAATCAAGTCCTGAAATATTTAGTGTGGGCTCTTCAAACACAGTGCCGAAACTTCACCTATTTAAGTTTTAACATGAGTACCTTGAAAATAAAACATTATGAAGTTGTACATTTCTCAAAGATACTTGTTTCATGTCATGGTTTTATTTCCGTATATCTTTTTTAATTTATTCCTGTAATGACTAAAGTATTCAAAAAGACCAGATCTGTTTCTAGTGTGTACACTAGATTTATTATGTGTCACACATACGTAGTTTCCTGTACCATATGCCATAATTTTATTAGAAATTAAAAGCCTACTATTATATGCTTTGATATTTGTCCATTTTCCAAAGGTTTTTAAACTTGTTTCCATTCTTTTTCATTTAAAATAATCTGTTTAATTTATTATTTTCAATCTTAATTACTTAAATTCAGTATTAAAGAATAAATATTGCTATTTAAAAATAATGCTAATTTGGTTTTATTTTGAACAAATTAGTGAAGTAAGCCAAAACTGACTTCTCAACTTATGGTGACTTACAGGTTTGAAGGATGGTAAAATTAATTATTTCTAAACTTTCTTCTCTAGCAAACAATGCTAAATCCATGTTTCCCTTTGTCTTGCTGAACTTTTTTTGTCATAAACCTTACGCTAAGAAATAGAGGACTACCTTTTTTAACTTTGTACATCTGAAAATAGTTGAGTGCTAGAATGCCAAACTGTGCTGACTTAACCAAGCATTTTCTTAAGAGCATCCAGAACATTAGAGTTTTGTTATCCCTTCTCAGAGTGCTGCAGCCCTGTTGTGTTTAGATCTGATAGATGAGCTGCAGTCTTTTGTCTGGAACTAGTGATAAACATCTGTATCCCGGCACCATTTGGGTTTACTCACCAACTTGCATTTCTTTTCCAGCTTGAGCTTCTCTGCAGATGATCTTCTGCATGGACATACTGCCCTCTTCAAAATTTCAGTATTCCTACTTATTTCAGAGGCTTGAGGAGTTCATTATCTGACTGTTTCTTTAAGTTTTCTTTAATGAATGGCAGCTAATGGGATGTCAGTCCTGTATTTTTTGACATGTTCTTCTTTCAGCAATCAAAAAAAGAATTCTGCCTTATTGGACTGCATAAGAAACCTTGCAGTTCAGACAAAAGGTGGGCAACTATGTGAGAGGAGAATGTGTTGCAGCCTGTAGCATGTGCTAAAGTGGTGACTCACCATTATTGTGAATCTTTTTCTACCATTATAGCAAAGAAATTACTTGCCAATATTGCTTATTGTGATTTTTTTCCCTGAGCTGTCACAGCTCTGTTTCATATAGTTAAGTCATCTGAGTTCTGTGCCATCTATCAAGTTTCACACTATAGCATCTTATATAAAATTAAAAGTATTTTCACATTAATTTCTAGGTAAGTAATTTTTTTTCCCAGTTTATGTTCTGGAGTCTTAAAGACGTAAGTTGTTCAAAGTAAATGAATATTATATGTATATCCATAATTCTATATGTTGATTGCAAGCCTGAGTTTGCCTCTTATTCAAAGTTACCAACTATACATTGTTCCAGAAGCAAACTTTCTTCTTAGCACAGCTTAATGTGTCAAAGCACTTCAGAAGACGAGTGAAAGAACTTCAGCTTGTGTGCCCATTGGAGAGACCCAAGTATACACCTCTTCCTGGGGCAGAATGGTTTACTGTTAACTATTTCTCTGTTACGCCTATGTCACATCTCCATAGGATCATTTGTAGCAGAGCCCCGGTGATGCCTGCCAGAAGGAAAGGTGAATTTTGTCAGTTACCAGAATTCTGGCAGTGCTTGTTTGTCCAAGTAGCCCAAAATGTAGGAGTTTTGCAAGTAAGATGGATGTACTGAGTAAGACCAAAAGCAAGCCATGTTTTACCCTGCTTCTCAGACTGAGCTGTTAACAATAGTTTAACGAGGGCATCTATGTTCTAACAGGTTATGTACCTCCACATTTTTCCATTAGGTTACTTGTAGTTCATTATCACTACTAATCCTGGCATCTCTGGTGTCAGAATGGAGAAGACTATGATAAAAGGAAGAAATGGTATGTGAAGTAGTAAAAAACAGTTCTCAAAGTGCAAAAACTTTATATTGTGTAAAATTTTAGTTTCGATGTATAAATTGAATTGATACTTCTGGGGTTGGTGAATGGGGGAAAAAACACAGGGGGAAGCTAGTGAAAATGGACATTCCCGTTGACTGTTTTAACAATTAATATGCAATTCAAACAACCATTTTAGAATGTAAATTCCTTATGGACTCAGCTACACTAGATCAATGGAAGCACCTACATGACATCTGTCTTAATGCATGTGATTATCCACCTAAGAAGTGCAGTTGGAAAACTTAGATGGAAATTAAATTTTAGAAGTTGATTGAAGCTAGTTCAGTTTTGAAGCCTGGTTTTATGGGTAGTTTGGATTATAAATGTAATTGTCTTATAGCATTGTGCTATTTATTTTCATATGGAAAATCACAGGTGAAAATATACTGTAATCTTCATTACTACATGGGAACAGTTGTCCAGATATAAAAGAACTAACTTTGACTAGTTACAGAATCATCAATATAAGTCAATGCACTGGCAAATGCAAAATATTACATTAATTCTGTCTACTAAAACTGCCCCAGAAAAAGATAATGTTTCTGCTCATTCTCTTCCCACTGTTTTTAACTCCCTCTCAGCTTACTGAGAAAGTAAGCCTTGTACTGACCAGCTGCATGAAAGCAGCAGATTTTTTTGAAAACTTGTCGAAATGTGCTGATCAAAAGACTGAGTTGCTGACAAAGTAACAGTCAATTGTGAATTACTGAAGAATCTTTTTAAAAAGTACAGCAATGGAATTCTAATGGTAAGACTAAGTGCTTTAAATTTAGTAGCGTAGTTTGGTTAAGCATGTATATCGCTAATTTTCTAAATTGTGTCTGTATGTATAAAACTGAAAAGTATGACATTTGCTCATTTTTCTTATTTGAATTAAATTTTTAAGTTATAATACATTAAAGTGGTTGGTCAGAAAACAAAAATAGTACTGCATGAGCTTCTTCCCTCAGTCTTTAATGACACCTGGAAGGAAAAATATTCTTGAAGACCTGCTATAAATAAAAAAATATTCACTCTCTAAAAGGTAAAAACCTTGATCTAAGGACTGTTATTTTAGGTTATGTGAAAGGAGAACAACTGAACTTATCTCAGTAAAAAACCTTAAAGAATTTGGATAGTTCACAAAAAATATGTTTTAACCTGCAGCAACTTAGTTTTGTACCACCAAGTTCAGATATAGCACAGACTTCTCTGGAAACAAGTTTTGTTTGGACAACCAATTCTGTTGAATGCTTTATAGCTTATCACATATTTCCCAAGATCCAGAAAATACAATTACAGAGTCTGTAAAACAAGGCAACAGGCCATCAGTGTTGCTGCTAGTTGAGATAAGTAGCAAATGTCTTTTTTGATAATTGAGAAATGTGAATTTGTCTTCCAAATAACTGCAAGGAAATAAAAAGTGGGATCACTATTGTACATATGTGACAGAGGTCCTTATTAAAATTCCAGATTAAATCGCAACTTCAAAATTGTAGAACTGAAGAGGACCGTAATTTCAGTCTTGTGCTATAACCAGGGGCCATATCATGCAATACTTACATCAAATTCCACCTCAAAAAAATAATTGAGGTTTCTACTCTGTTTTGCTATGCAGCAGCTGCCTGAGGGCTTCACTGCTCCATTTATTAGCTTTCCTCTTATTTCCATTCTGAAATTATTTATGTCTCTTTAAAATCTTTATATCTGTCTGCTAGACTAAACCAAATCCTTCTTGCTTCCTCTTGTGTGAGATGCTCTTCATTCGCCTAAGCACGATAGGAATCCTTATCTGCACCTGTTGTGGTTCTTACTAGAACGTAGGAAAAAGTTGCACCTTATCTCAAGTAGTTTCAAGGGGCTTTAGGGTGCTTTCTCATTTCATGGATTTTTTTTTTTCTCCTATAGTTACTGTTCTCTATTCATTTGATGACCTCTTTGTCATAAGAGAAAATATTTGTTATTGCATATTTGAGTACACATGGCAGTTGATTCTAAATTCTAAAATGAAAATTATTTTATTGTCCTCAACGCACTGAGTATCTTGAGTTTTACTTGTGGGTCAGTGTTCTATTTCATTGAAGTAAAACTTCAGTGCTTTATTCTCTTGCATTTTCTGAAAAAACTCTGCCTTTACTTGTATACCAGTCATCATCTTCCACTGTGTTTTTACCTCCATCAGGTTTTTTGTTTAGGCTTGTTCCATTCAAATCAACCACTTAGGTATTTTTACAGATGACACTTTCTTTTTCTAGGCACGTAAGTTTTCAGTGGTTCTTTCAATAACTACTTCATCTTTCCAGTTAATGTCTGTAATATTATCTATTGATCTGATCATTAAAACTAAGTGTGAAAATAATAAAACCCTCTTTTCTCATTTTCCAATTCTGAATAGTCATATTAGCTGGTAAAAGGTGAGCAGGTTTTATTAGAGTATATGATTTTTTTCAATGAGTTCTGGAAGACTGAAGATTACAGGACTGTCTGTTAAAACTCTGCATAACTGATTTATTAATATCATAACTACTATAAATGAAGTTATATTTATGAAATGTCACCAATATATCAACAAATGCGCATTAATGGGCATGGAAATAATTGCAAGACCCTGTGATAATACAGTCAGGCTTCCATTTCTAGGTCCTTCAAAAACTCAAAGTAAAATTATACTTAGCTGTTCTTTCTCTATATCTTGATTCCTTGTCAGCTGTGTTTTCACCTGAGTTTACTTACAAAAAAATATATTTTTACTTTTTGCAATAGTTTACTTTTACTTTGTGGCAGGTTTTTGTTCAATTCAACTTGGCAAATATGGATGCATTATACATACGGTACTCAAGTTATAATTGAGGGAATAATATACTGTTTTGTTGAAATTCCAGCTGATGATAGGAAATAAAGTGTGCAAGTAGTCCTGCTCAGCAGAAGAGTGAAAATCTGAAAGGTTTGTCTTGTTAACTGCTGCTTTAGAGGGCAGTTATTTTCATAAATTGCTTCTGTACTCATGGTGTTGGTAGTTGCAAATATCTTCTCCCAATTTTTCTCCCTTTTTTGGCACTGAGATACAGTTTTCCTTCTTCATAGGGTGCTGATTTGTCTATAAATGGGCAGCCTGTTAACACGATAAAAAACATTGATTAATTTGGGCAGTCTTCTGGTTATGTATTGTGCTCATACCTACTAAACTGTTTCTGGATTGTAATATGTTGTTTCAATTCATTCATTCTCCCCAGTGAATATATGTTGTGTATCTTACTAGCATTGCACATGAGTGCTTGAGAATACCATTCTCCTCTAAGAAACAGAAAATTGCATAGCAGAGAAATTTCTGTGTACATCTGACAAGGCTTATATTGATTATGTGAATACTTCTCTGCTTTTGTGAGCAAAACAAGGAAATTAAACTAGTGCCCACATCTTTTGTTATCCTAGACCGACAGACAATCTCTGCAGCTTTATGTAAAACACAAAAAGCAGTAGTTGTAGTACTGGTGTCACTTTGCACCAAACATTAGAAGTTATTTCTTCAAAATTACACTAGATATCAAGTGCTGTGTTTTTTCTGGACTCTATTTTCTCTGTGATCACTGAAGTTAATTTTGTAGTTGTAGTCTTATCTAAAACAGGTTTACATTAGACATAAAAGTGTTTATAATGCAAATAAGTACAATTTTCCTGATAAAAGTGTTATGCGGATCTGGGCACACAATTAAAGGCAGGAAACTTTCAAATTGCAATGCCATTCTTCTGGGTCTTGGCTATAAATGGAAACAGACTCCAATTATGAAGTTCCACCACAAATAGCAAGGGAGATTCTCAAGCCTAACCTTCTTTGGTTAGGAAGATGCCATTTAAAAAAGCTTCTAGCTCCCTTTTAGGCAGCTCCTTCTTTGTGAGAAGTTTTGTCATACCATCAAAGTCTTTATCAGGTCTTCTGTTGCTTAGTTACCACCAGTCCCTTGGGCAGATTGGTTCTCTTGGGTTGTAGTCAACACTGTGCAGGTGAAGAGCTTGGATGATATACAGTAAATTAGATGCCCTGAAATTTTTCGGTGGAAGAGCTCTGTAAAAAACTATATGTTGAAATTTTAACTCTTTTGGATTTATTAGACCATTTGCCTAACAGATGTTACTATATTATCAATTTTGTCCCCTTTCCCCCCTTTTTCTCTGTGTTTTCTTTAAATAAAACTATATGTTTCTTCTGTCACATGAACTAAAATTTAGTTTTGAAGATTACTGCAAATGTCACTGAACAATGGACATTACATGCAGGAAAACAACCTGATGTCAGGAAACATAACAATCAAGAGACTGTTTTCTGATGGAAATAGCATTTACATTGATTCTACATTATGTTTTTTCTTGTGGGAAACTTGCCATCTATTAAGGAAAGGTATAAATAAGGATGATTCCAGCCTTATTTAATTTTTAAAAAGAAAAATTCACCATTTATATAAACCACAGATTTTTAGGAAAGAATTGCTTCTGTTGATCATACAAAAATCTATTATTGCTGTGCTTAGTTTGTAAAATACATGCAGTATCTTTTAAAGAGAGAATGCTTAAAAGCACATACAATTTTAAAACTGCAAATTCTCATTTCTTTACAATTAACATAATATAGTTGAATTTTACAACATATGTTTTCTGCCTGGATGAGTTATATGTAGCTCTTTCTCAGAAAACTTTAGGGGGTGCACACTTTTTATCAGCTTTGTTTAACTTATCCTCAAAGGAAAAATCACACTATGCATAATGACAACACAGGCAAGTATCAGGCTTCTGTTCAGCTCTAAATATTGGACCAGTCTTATAGCTTCTCTTTGAATGCCAGTCATAGGATGCAGATATCATGCAATAATCCATATTTTTCCAGGGCTGGCATCTGGCTGCTCTGTAGATTCCTGAGGCAGTTCTGTTAGCACTGTGGAGATGCCTCCAGCTCTACCATGTGATTAAGTTGCAGATGGAATACTTGCACAATGCACTTTTCTTTTTCCTATGTTAATCATATTAGGCAGTCTGATCTTTCTTTGTGAGCTAGGATATTTATACATGCTTTAAAAGCAGCTATTTTCCTCCTTATAAAAATGAATTAAAGAACCTCAGATTTTTAGAGGAAATCTTCATATCCTTCCTGACAGTGCCGCAATGTATTTACAGGAAGCTTTTCCGAAGCCTTATACCTGACTGCTAGGTCTTTTAATTCGGTACTACATAAATCTCTTTTGAATGCTTGTTTACCAAAAGTAATCTCCTAAATTTAAATACTAGTTGAGAAAAAATAAGAGGCGAATTTAAGACTAATATTGAGCAAGTACCTGATATGGGATGCCTCTATTCATTGACCTTAAAGCCCTGAAAAAAAAAATTACTTGGGATAAATAGCATAATTTCTGAATTAAAAAACTATGAAGTGCTGTTTTTATACAAATGTCTCAAATACTTATGATATAAAATAGAATTGTTTCAGCTTGTCAAAATGTTGATATTTATAACTTCTGTATCATGAAATGATATGAACGCATATATACAGCATGTCTTAAAATCTGGGAGATTTGGATTGAAGTACGGCTTATGCTTAACTTTCGCATGTAGAAGACCATTTCTGATCCTTACTAATTAAAAGCAGTAAAATATTCCAGCTTTATTCTTAGACAACCATTTTAAGCACAGGTTAATTTTTTTTTTTAAATTCTAGATAAGTGCCCGTGTGCTAATTCTTTACTAAAATCCAAACTTTTTCTGAGCATATCCTTATTGTATTTTGTCATACTATTTAAGATCTATTAATTCTTTGTGTTCATAACTGTTTCAAATTAATATTTGTACAAAATCCTTCAGAACATTTAATTACTTTGTTTAATAGAGTTTTCCTCTTTTACAGCCCTTTTCAATAAATTGCAAATTATGCAAACAAAGTACGCCTACTTAAGTTTGGCAGTTTTGCATTGCCAAATCACTATTGTTTCACTCTTCATTTGTTCAAAGCATTATTTTTTAAATTAGCAAACTAAAATGAAAAAGTGCTTTTTTCTGTTCTCTTGTTTGTAACCCATAATTTTCCTAAGGCCAATTTAAGGTATATTGTCTTTTAGAATGACATTAAATTAGACCTCAGTCATCTGCTTCCTGTCACTTTCTATTATTTTGTACTTGTTCATCAATCCTTGGGGGAAATCAAAGCCTGTGTGTGGCTCCCATTTGAATCTGCATAATTCTCAGTGATGGCTGGGTCAGGAGGTGCCTCCCCATGATATTTAAATTTGTACCATAACTGGAACCATTAACCCTTCAATGATGTGGTCATTCCAATAATCTTGTTAGTACATACCTAAGTACAAGTAAAGTAATTTAAATCTTACATTTAATTCCAAATTATGATATTTTGATATTTATAAGAATGTCACTGGATTTTTATAATACTTGTTTTATTCAGGTATGTATTTATTCTGACGTACATTCTAAGTACACGTGACAGCAATTTTTATAAGGATCCTTCTGTTCTGAAAAGAATTTAAATGCATTATTATTATTTTTAATATGCAAACTATTTTGCTCGTAGAAGTTAAATTCTGGTTGTACTTAAGTGCTACTTGTAAAATTCAGGGTACCCTAAGGTAGCTAGCTATAGGAGGCAGAGGGCATGTTCACTTTGGTAGTCATGATGAGAGTGCAGCAGCCTATAGATGGAAAGAATTGCCATCATATTACTCTAACAGAACTGAGCAGACTGGCAGAATTAGCTGCCTTAGGAGGAGGAGCATTGCATGTGTGTTCTTTATTCATCAAAGCTCTGTTAAAAGCTCCTCAGTCACAGCTATGAATACTCATAATCTGTATTTCTCATGATCACCCAACAATAACTAAAAAAGAAGGGCACACCTGAACTGACATGTCTTGTAAGTGCTCACTCCTACTCCAGCAACAGAATGATGGAAAAGTATAGAGGAATCAAATACATTTTTAGATGACAGTCTCATAAACATGGCTGAGTATAAGAGATGAGGAGAATGAGTTATTTTACTGGAGCAGTAAGCATCTGACAAGGAGAGACACTGAAACGTAGTAGCACTAGTTATTCAGGAGCAGGCATGGTAACAGCTGACTCTTCAACTGAATGATCATATCCAGTGAATGCTGGTCTCTGTTTCTTGTCTTGGCTCAACTTGATGGTCTTTATTTTGGCTTCCACTTTAAATATATGGGAAAAGTCTTCTGCAAGTTTCCAGATCTAATCATATGCATTGGTTTTCTAAGATGCTGTGGGAAATTCAGATCCTCATCTTGTTATTAATTAAAGGCCAAGTAGTGTTAATTATAAAGTGCTGTGCATTTACACTGTGTGTGAATAAAGTAAATGCTGTATAAAAAACTGGCGGTGAGGTTTGAAAAGCTCTACTTCCTTCTGTCTCCAAGGCAAAGTAAATCACTAATGTGTGCCTGCATAGGAATCATTCAATCCACTAGAGTCACTGAATCATACAAATCTGCTGAGAAATAAGGTTTTTAAGAGCCTATCCAAACTTCTTTGGTTTTTTTGTTTGGTTTTTTTTTTTTTTTTTTGCAAGCATCAGGTAACCTCAGAGATCTCAGTCATCATTTCCACCTTTTGGTATGGCTTTTACTTTGTTCAATTTATTGACAGATAAAATCTTTCAGAAAAGTGATATAAATAAACACTGATCTTCTCCCTCATGTATATGAAGACCTGGATTCTGTGGGGCTGTCAGGGAGATGGTTATAGCTCTTTGATTTTCCACATAGCCCCAGGCCTCTGCATTGCTTTAGCCTATGCCAGCTGGCAGTGGCTCCCTAGAGACCATTGCAACATCGGTTTTAGAACTCCCTGCACTTCGTCTGTTCTTATTCCCCACTTAAAGCTCAGAAGGGTGCACACACAGTGGACAGTAAATGACCTAACTATACCAGTTAGTTACTGAAGACCCTGCTTCTCTGGGTTGTATAGATACAATATTGGAAATACCAGACCAGAAAGAAGAAATATGTGAAAAAGTAGGACTTTTTCTTTTGAAAGGATCCCATGTGATGACTCCAGATAATGTACTAAAATCTCAAGGCATTGTATAGCTGGACTTGTGTCGTGGTTTAAGCCCATCTGGCAACCCAGAACCACGCAGCTCACTCCCCCCCCTCTTCCTCCCCCAGCTCGCGGAGGGATGGGGAGGAGAATCAAAAGAATGCAAATCCCATGGGTTCAGATAAGAACAGTCCAGTAACTAAGGGATAACACAAACTACTGCTACTACCACCAATAATAATAATGATAAGGGAAATAACAAGAGAAGAGAATATAACTGCTCAACACCCGCCAACCGATACCCAGCCCGACCTTGACAGTGATCTCCCCCTTCCGGGTAACTGCCCCCAGTTTATATAGTGGGCATGACGTGCTGTGGTATGGAATACCTCTTTGGTCAGTTTGGGTCAGGTGTCCTGTCTCTGCTTCCTCCTGGCTTCCCCTCCTCCCTGGCAGAGCATGAGACTCAGGAAGTCCTTGGTTGGAGTAAGCATTACTGAGCAACAGCTAAAAACATCGGTGTTATCAGTGCTGTTCCCAGGCTGAAAGTCAAAACCACAGCACTGCACCAGCTACTAAGAAGGAGAAAAATGACTGCTACTGCTGAACCCAGGACAACTTGAAACAATAACAAAAAAAACCAACTCTCTCCCCCCCCCCCCCCCCCCCAAAAAAAAAAATACTGCAGTTGGAGATTATTCTTCTACTATTTTACTGTCTGACCTAGATGCAAGAGTTTCCCAATTTTCTAGGTAAATGTGAGGCTCATGGACCTGAGCTTCGGCTTTATTAATAGCGACTGTGTCTTGTAGCTGCTGCTTCTTAGTTGAGAGCCCTGCAGTATCTTTGGCTATGGCATTTCTGGATGTTTCAAATATACCTTACTGTGTCAACTGTCTCAATTTTCTGAATAGACTTGACTTGTATTGCAAGTCTTCAAAGCCCATTGCTTTTTATGTACATTCAGCAGTTTTAAGGCCCTGTTCTGCCAATCTGCCTAGTTTGGTTTGGTTTTGGTTTGTTTGCTTGTTTTCAAAAATGCCAAGAGAGTTTCAGTTAGTACACCATTAAAAAATAAAAATAAAAAAAAGAAAAATCAAGAATATCTGAATAATTTAAAAATTAAAATTAAATTAAAAAATTAAAGTATCTCGGAGTGGAATATTCTGTAATGCCGCAGGCAAAGGCATAAAAATGCATGATGAAGCCAGATAAAGCCAAATGGAAACTAAAAGCACATTTTTAACAGCACAGGTAAATAACCTTCAAAAACACTTATCAAAATATGCTCCCCATTTATCAGTCAAAAACATTTATTTAGTTTTGATATCTTTCTAAAATATATAACTTCTTTTAGCTAAGTACTGAAATTCCTTGGTGGTTTGTTACATGACATCTTAAGAGGCTATATAACACCTATTATATTGTAATTTCGTAGACTAAGACATAGGTGGTCTGTAAATTGAACCTATAAAAATAACTGGTAAAAATTGATCATCAGCCAGAGTACACCAGATCCTCAAGACATCCTCAGGCTTGGCATTCACTAGATGGAGAACAAAACCCTACAGAAAACAGCACTTGCCCATTGCTTTTCAAAGAGTAGTGGATAGAGTACATTAATTCTTACATTTCTGATCTTGACAATTCTTGAACACCTTTTGCTGGCTGCTGAGGCTATTCGATTGTGAAAGGATCCTAAATGCAAGGCCAGGTGAAGAAGTTATACAGAGGAAAGAACAGAATGACTGTAGCAAAGGGTATCATTAAGAAATAACAATGGTGATAGCATTTAAAGAATTTTAAATGAAGGTGGCCCAGAATACATTTTAACATTAAAGCCTTCAGTTTATGATTGGGGAAATTTGAATAGGATTAGTTGATTTCTTATGACACAAGCTTCCTTTTTGACCTTATGCAAGCCATAGTACTCTTTCTGCTAAATGAGAATAACAGTACCTGTCTACCTTGTGTAGTCTGAAGAGAGATAAATAATGGAAATATGGTGAAATACAACATAATGGAGTGTATAATAGCTTAAGATGATGAAATATAACACAGTGTCTATTTTAATTAGTTTTCAGAGAAAAGCAAAATGAGATGGTACATGTGTACTATCCAGAAGTATAGGACTGCAGAGGGCTCAATATTTTCTTTATTTGAATTATATTGGCTTTTTTTTTTATGTAAAAGTTTCCAAATACAATAGATTTGATTATTTGTGTTACTATTCATGTGAATGCAAACCATTAACCTAATATGCTTCTAAGGCAAGTTTAAACTTGGCAAAGTTCAGAACCTTTCAAGATAAACGCATGTGAAAAGATTTTCAGAACAATGGCATCAGTTCTTTTATGGAAGTATACTGAAGACTGATAAAGCTCGAAGAATCTTTATTTGTTAGGTTTTCTCATAGAATGTGGAAATGGCCCAAAGTAAAGACCTGTAATTAGCAATGCATTTATTTAAACTACCAGTAGAGGAGAATAGAAATTAGAAGTACTCATGGTAGGTCTAGTGATGGCTTTTAAACTTGATGGTCTGAATTCAACCCCCATATTTGGAAATCTCTGTCTCTCAGAGATTGGATGGCATCACTCTGTACCTGATCTTCCGATTTGGGTTTTGGGGTTTTGTCTTAACCATCCATTCATTGTTGGAAATAGGTGTAGGTGTATCATTAGTTTGATGCACTGTGTCTGTTCTAAATCCCTCATCTGATCCTTCCCTGCCTTGCTCTTCTGCCATCATTTACCTCGTAAAGCCCAAAATCCTTGCTTCCACTTTCCATCCTTTTAGCTTTCACTGTCAGCATATAAAGATGGTAGTGAAAATTATAAATTATAAGGAAATTTACTTTTTTTGCCAGCTGAATATGTTATCTTTTCTAGATATATAGATCCTGTTGCTTATTTATTAAATAATGGATAAAATTGATAAACTTTATAAAATCAAAAGTTCAAAAGATCATTTCAGTTAAAAATTTAAAAAGGTATATTTTAAAACTACTGAATTAGTAAGGATTACAGTTACTATATGCACTTTCCTGCTGGCAGTATCCTTTTTCATTTGAATTCAACTTTGAGATTAAGTAGAAGAAATACAGTAACAAATTATGGACATGTGCATTGTAATTACCACAGTTGCCTTTTCTGCCATGTTCCAGTATTAAAGGATTATTTTATTTGACAGAACAACACAAACTTACTGAAAGGATCTTACTGAGAGAAGGTTGGTAATATATTCTATGCAGTGCCATTATCTTCAGGTCCTAAATATCCTTTCTAGAAATTGAAAAAGCCCATATTAAAAAAATAAAATAAAATAAATGTACCTTTCATTTTTTTCCATTATTTTGAAAATACATTTAAAAGCTTGTTTTTGACATAATTATTTTGTTCATTTATTTTGGGAAGAATACCTACATACCTTCAACAATTCTGAACTTTACAGTGAGGATGTGTTTGTATCTGTGAGATAGCACTTACTACACATTGTCTTATGCAATACTTGCCTCCCTCATAAATCCGCTTGTACTTAAAAGTGTGAAGTTTAGTTATTTTTAAAGAATTCAACTCCTATTCAGATATTAAATAAAATAACTCAAAATATAATGGAAGTATTAAACCTTATAATTATTGTAGTTTCCAATATAATAGATTTGAAGTTTGTTAAAGATTGAGTAGGAGAAAAAATGGGAACAAATTGAGATGTGTTTTTCTTTAAAGCAAATAGACTTTTAATGTATTGTAAGACACAGACTTTTTTAAAAACAAGTAGAAAGCATAAAAACCCAAATGTGCCAGCTCTGACATTTCCTGTCTGATGACAACGATGAGATCCAGCCTGTTAAGGGCTTAAAATGAATGTCTTGTCTAATTTGTGCTCTTCATTTTTATTTCTTTCCTCCCAACTGTCTCATTTTACCCCACCTGTCACACATCACACTTTCACACCCCTACCTTACTTTTTCAGATTTTAAAAGCTTTGCCTTTTGTTTTTCCCTATCTTAAATATGATCCAGCCTTTTCTTTTTAACTATTCACTTTACTTTTTTCCCTCTTTCTTGTTAAACTTCCTCATCTGTGTGCTATTTCCCCTTTTATTTGTTAAATGAATTCTAGAACTCTTAAGGGAAAATAAAGCAATAAATTTAAATAACATCAGACATATATAATAAAAATATTAGTGCTTAAGACCATGTATGTTTCCCATAAAATGGTAATAAGACAATATCTTTAATAATATAAACAATTACAATTACAAATATAAAACAATAATTAATGGATTTCCTGGATGTACTATTTATGTTTGCATATTCTACTATTCATCTTCTTAGAATTCTGGTACTGTCAGGATGGTGTAAGTTCTATAGAACTGAACAACAACAAGAGTTGTGAGAAGCACTAGTAAGAGACATGCAACTTGTAAGTCATTAAGCTTTCTTCACATCTTGGTATCTAGTATCTGAGATATAAATTGACTTCTCAAAAATTGACTGTTTATATCTTACTTATTTTGGATAATTCCATGCTTCCTGAAACAAGTGATTATTAGGCTTATATATTGATATTCTGTCTTATTAATTTTATTAGTTACATTTGTTTATTGATAACATTTGGATCTGGAGCTGTGTTCAAATATGCTATGCCTCTGAATATAAAGAACTTCTGCTAAAACATCTAAACCACTGAAATATAGATACAAATGCCAGAAGTTTAACCTAATAAATGATAATGTCAATGTTTGATTTGAAATTTGGTTGGCTTGCTTGGAGAGATGGTTAAACCATATAGTCTTAATTTTTTAACTAGTTAAAATTGACAAGAATTGACAATTGAATTTAGTTTCTTTTTAACTTGTTGAATCCTTACTTTTATAGTTCCTTCCTTTTTATTTTTGTTTATTTCGTACTGAAAAACATTTTTGGCTTTACTTTCAGAAGGTACTTCTTTCCTGTTGTGATAATCCTGAATTTTATTTGTATGTTGGTTGTTATTTTAAATATCATTCTATTTTTTCATTAAAAATTGCTAAATATGTTCTGTAATGCTGCCTGTCACACATTAATGTCAGTGACTCTAAGCTGTGTTTAAGTTATCCACTGGCATCTAGTAATTATCCAGAACCATGAAATACAAGGCAATATTCTCTGATGTGTAAAATTTCAATTCTGCGTGTAATTTTTCAATCTTAAACACATCTAGAAAAAAATCTGTTTAACTTTCAGTATTAAATGTTTTAAAGTTTGTGTTGGTTTTTTTTTCCTTATAGGTCCTTTAAACCTGAAACCATTGTAGCACAATCCAACTTAAACATGTGTCCAAGCTGAAATGATATGATGGTGACCACACAATATATGTCACACTGTTAGCACACTTATGGCTTGCTCTGCTGAAACTTCTTTCATAATTTATATTGATTTCTTTAATGCTGTTCTCTGAAAGTTTTAAACTATATCAGAATTAATCAGAATACATTCTGGTGGTAGGTATTTTAAACAATTGAATCGCCAGTTATACACTATTTGTCTAAATCACTGACAATTTTCATCTTTTGACATGCTGAAGATGTACAATAGCAATACTTTATATAAGATGAAGCTTTTGCTTCCTTCTAAATCTTCTCTGTCTTCTGTTTTGAGATATTGCTTCATACCAAATGCATGCATATAGACACAGTGTATTGGTATCAGACACAAAGTATGTGAATTCTGATACCTTTTCATCAGTTGTACACCAAGAATTCTATTTTTTAAATGATATCCTGCCAGCTTTTTCACAATCCATTAATTCCTGGATCAACATCTGAAGGAATGTCAGAGCCAAGTGAAATTCTTGTAAGACACAGATGTCAGGATCAAAAGTCAGAGACATTCTCAGAACAGCAGGGAAGCATGCTTGTTAGACCTTAATCGTAACAATTAGTATCTGCCATGTGACATTCTCTATACCCTGCCTATACTACTGTTAAGTTCCAGGCATGCTGAAAAAAGAAAGTATTTAGTGAAGTTCAGTACAAAAGTAGATGGGCTATTAGCCTTATTATTTCTCTTTTTGGCACTCTTCACAAACTTTTCTATAGTGTCTTACCCTAAATAGTGAATAAAAATGCATCATCCTAACTTTAGATTGTAGCAACTTTACATTAAGAATATTTTATTCTGTTCTGAAAAAAATATGTTATATGAAGGTATTCCTTTAATGTATATGGTTAGTGATTAACAAATCTTCAAGGAAAAGGCTGCTGGTAATTAGAAAATACTAAAATATAGTTTGCTTTGTAGAAAAACTACTTGTATTCTTAGGAGTTAGTGGCTAGTGTTATGCAGAATTTACAGATTTTTTTTTGTTTGTTGTTTTTAACCATCCAAGCTTTGAATACTTTACATTCAGAATAATAATCTCAGAAATTAAAAAAAAAATAAAAATCTTTCAGTGCATTAGACAGAAGACACAGAAGACACTGACATGGTAAAGCTCCTTTCTGCTATTCTATTACATTACTGTATTGGCATTCCAAGTTTAAGCAACCATTTGAGGAACAGACAGGCTTGCAGGCCTGTATTTGTCCTTCACTGTGGTATGCTATAGGCACATTAGAGGTTATTTCTATTACAATTCTTTATCCTTTTCTTAGCCTTCCTTTAGTTATAACATTAATACAGCAAAAGCTGTCAAGCATGCAGACAAAACTTTTCATTTTGGTGTAGCAGAGAAGGATAAGAAAGAAAAGAGAGAAGAAAAGTGTCCTCAAACTGAGAAAACAGGATCTTTGAAGCAGTTTAAACTGTTAATTAGTATTAATGCTTTGTATAATATATATGACATTATATGTATATATCATATATATATAAATAACACTAAATACAGCAGTTGAAATTCTTAGAGATGGGGAAGTTAAGTAAGCTACCAAAAAAAAAAAAAAAAGCTATTGTCTTCTATTTTTATGCATTTGAGAAAAGAGGGAAAAGTACAGTGTTAGGGAACAATGACCAAGTGGCTTCAGGAGTCTTACATTTTCTATAGATATATGAGAATAGACTCCATTCCCTACTCAATCTGAAAGAAGCTGGTCATTTTGGCTGAGGAATTCAAAATGCTAAATACAAGATTTTGAGGAGGAATTTAGAATTATAGAATCATAGAATAGTTAGGGTTGGAAAGGACCTTAAGATCATCTAGTTCCAAGCCCCCTGCCATGGGCAGGGACACCTCACACTAAACCATCTCACCCAAGGCTCTGTCCAACCTGGCCTTGAACACCACCAGGGATGGAGCATTTACAGCTTCCCTGGGCAACCCATTCCAGTGCCTCACCACCCTTACAGTAAAGAACTTCCTCCTTATAGCCAATCTGAACTTCCCCTGTTTAAGTTTGAACCCATTACCCCTTGTCCTGTCACTACAGTCCCTAATGAAGAGTCCCTCACAATTTAATGACTAAAATCAATCAGCAGAGGGAGGAGGATGAAAATTAAGTAGTGAGATTGAAAAGTAGTCAGAAAAAAGTTAGTGTAGACTATGTCAACATATTCCAGTGCCCTATATCTCATGAAAGGAGAGGGTCTAAAATAAAAAAGGATAGGCATTTCATATAATAATTTTAGAGAGTATGAAGATGAGGAATACCAGGAGAGAATAGATTCTGCCAGTGTTAGGTTATTTATGATACCAGAATAAAAATATTGTTATGAAAAAAAGGAAAGTATAAGCAGACTGGAAAAGTAGTAACTTAAGTTTGGGAAAATTAGGTCAAAATCTGGTCAGAAATTTCCACCTCACAAATGGTGATAGGACAACAAAATAATGGGAGAATATAATATCCTTTTAATTTTTTAATGAAAAAACAAAACAAACCCAAAACCCTAATAAACAAACTAACAGATCTCAAAAAGAATAAGGATGTAGAGAGTGCACATACAGGAGACAAATAGGAGGAAGGGTTTGACAAGGATTTATAGATGAAAGAAAAATAATGAGACTGGTGACTTCTGAAGTTATCCATAATGAAAAACAGCAGCTTTGAACTAAGAATCTGGCCAAGCTATATAAAGGAAGAGCAAACATGTATTGGGGATGATTTATACCTTATTGTTACAGAAGCAAGAACTACACTTTGCACAAGTTTTATCCACATTGCCACCAGCGCATTTATGTTCAGATATCTTCAAGGATGGAGACTCTGCGACGTTCCTGGGCAACCTGTGCCAGTTCTCAGTCACCCTCACAGTGAAAAAGTTTCGTGATTTCAGATGGCACCTCTTGCGTTTCATTTTGTGCCCATTGCCTCTCGTCCTGTCACTGGGTACCACTGAAAAGAGTCTGCTTTGTCCTCTTTGCACCCTTGCTTCAGCTATGTATATACATTAATAAGCTCCCCCTAAACCTTCTCTTCCTTAGGCTAGACTGTCCCATCTCTCTTAGCCTTTCCTCATATGTCAGGTGTCCCAGTCTTTTAATAATCTGCATGTCCCTTCATTGGATGTTCTACAGTTTCTCCATGTCTCTCTTGCATAGAAGAGCCCAGAACTGGATGCAGTACATCTCTCTCCTGCTGTAAACTTCTGTGGTATTTTACAGGCTGTTTTTCTCAAGCATAGCATGGGCTGTAGCAGAACGTGACACCTGCAAAATGCTTACAGGTAATGTGAAACAAGACATTTTTGGTTCTAAATGCATGTTTAAACTTTATAGATGCAAGTGTGCTACGGGGCTGCCCTTCATAAGATGAAATGTGTGCAAAAAAATAATTATTGGGTCTGCATTTTTACTTAATCCTTGATATATTTTGAATACACAGAAGTAGTAATAACACTTTATCTGATATGTCACATATTTTGCATGTTAATACGCAAAAGGAAAATAGCAGCTTACAAGAAAGCCATTAATCAGAAGCACTAAATGCCACAGGCAAAAATTAATGAATTCACTAATGGCTTTTTCTTCTTCTTCTGTCCCTGCTGTTATCATTCAGGTACTTTCATTTATCTGCAGTTTCCTCACTTTTCAATTTATTTACACAAACATGCCCACTTTTAGCACTGCAAGCATTTAATACTGAAATAGAAACTGCAAACAAGTAATGCTCTTAGGTGATTTGACTGGAAATGTAAAATTAATGTCTTAGAGAGAAAACAAAGTCTGTGGAAAGCTGGAAATGAAAGTGTTATAACTAACGAGAAATACCAGGTTTTCAAAGTCTATATGCACAGAGAACAGAGGAAGACTTCTGAAAGTTCACCCAGATTGTGATTTGAAATATACATATATATGTATATATATATATATATATATATATATAGACTTGAACCTAGCTCACCAACACCTAGGTCACAATTTTAACTATAAGCTGGTTTTCTGCTACTGGGGAGGATACATGAGTAATTTATTATGTCATATCATGTAGTTGAATATACAAATGACAGCCAAAATGGTTTTCAGAAGGTGTTATTCATAAAGATATTAAGAAACACTTCCTGTTCGTGGTCATGAACCACTAGATAGAGACTTTGCCAGGATTAGAGTAAAAAGACAACTATCAATACCAAGTAATTGAAACATATGCATGCCTGGAGAGCCAAACCGTTGCATCTCATAATAAAGACTGTTCCAATTTGTTTACCAGGGATAGTTTGAGAGTTCGTTGAACACAGTAAGAGCACAGCTGCATTGAGGATACTGATTATAAATAATTTTGAATGCCACTTAGAAACTCAGATTGCTAGCGAGGAAAGGTTCTAGTGCAGGTTAATGAGAGGATAGCCTAAATCTGCCCGATCTTGAGCTCAGTCCTCAGAACTGAGAGCTCATATATTATATTTGAATGTCTGCTGCTCCATTTGACTGAGTTATCTGGCTCATTAACTGTTGTCTGAAATCCTCTAGTGATTATATTTATTTCTATCAACTTATATGCAGGGTTCAGGATATAAAAAGCTTTACCTAGCCCAGTCCAGCCTAGAGTCCAACCCAGACCTTATTATTTTTGAGTCAGAGGTCATATAGATACTGAAAGTGAAAAAGTGTGTCTAAGAACATTGCCTGTGAAAAATACTGCTATGCTCAGATATTCTATTTAAAGATAAAATGTTGGCTATGATAATACCAGGTTTTCAGTATCACTAAATTTAATTAATGCAAACTCAAAGTTATGTTATAAAATTATTAAGTTGGTGCTGGAAGAGAAACAAAAAAGAAAGAGTGGAGAGAACTTTAAAACTAGACGGGATCACAGATCTCTTCACAATTGCAGAACATCTGGTGATTACGTTAACTACCAGCATTAACTGCCTTCCCCTCTCATTTGTTTAATTGTGGAATGTGTACATAAAGCAAATAATACCTCAGGTCTTTTGTGTCTATTATATTGTGGGGTAACTATTTTTCAGCCATGTAAAACCAAAAAGACAGAAAGCCCCCTCCAAAAAAAATAAAACCCAACCAAACCTTGAGGTAAGCAAGAACAAGGTGATGCTTTTTCATTAAGTGATTCAAATAAATAACAGAGAAAGAAGCTTAAATTTAGGCTAAACCTGAAAGTAAAGGACTGGAGAACTGACATTATCTTGTGGAAAGTAAAGCATTTTATTCACTGTGAGTTAGACAAAGTATCCCACGTTCCACAAGCATAGGCTAGCTTATTCTAAGATAATACTTAATCAATTATTCCTATCTATTATGTGCCCTAATGAAAAGTATTGGCTTTCTCCACAAAACTGGCCTCTCTCATATCCTTATACTACAGCCATTGCAACTGTGTTAATTTCACTTCTGCTTTCACCAGCCCAGTTGCCCTGGCAAATATACTTTGCTCAGTACAAAAAATCCTATCAAAGGTCATAAATGCATTTGAACAATACACCTTTTCTGTTTGGTAGCCATTTGTTTCTCTCCTTCACACCCTTTTTAAAAACACATTTATTTCCTGAAACATTTTTGCTTTAGTCTCTTTCATAAAAGATGCATAAAATCACGGGCCCTTGGTTTCAGTTTTCCTGTCTTTCATCTAATGCTTTTGCACCCCTTCAAATCAATCATCCTTTTATTTCATATCTTACGCTTGCATGCTGTTCAGACAATTGACAATACACCTGAGCTTTCATATCTAAGGCACTTACTTTATACCAATGTAATGACAATAATTTCTATCAGGTTATTTCTGTTTCTCCTGCTGTAGTGCTGCTCAAAACGTGTTTTATATGGCACCTTGTCCAGGAGTGTCTAGTCATGTTAACCCTGATAGACTGCAAAGGTGCTCTCCATCTTATTTTTTTAGAAGAAAGGCAATTAAGGAAATTTTGTGTTCTTCATGTTTCAGTGGACAATAGTTTCTCAGCTTTGTGTTTACATTATTATCCCATATAATCCCAGCAGTAAGATGTTTGGAGAGTTTTTGGGGTGTTCCACGTCAAACTAGGGTTCTGTTATTTGTCATTTAAATTCTTATACAGCTGGCTCAACCAATAGCTCAGTACCAAGCAGTGTCTAGCACAGAGCTTGGGGTATATGCTCCAGCCTATATCTGAGTAACACTTTTACTGCAATTGCACTGGCTGCCAAAAGTTGCTGGAGTGCCAGGCATGTGAGGTGAGAGCAAAGAAACTGCCTTGCACTAATCCTTTTGTGGGAGAGCAGGCGTCCTACATGAGAAGGAGGGTATAATCCAGATGGAATACAATAGGTTTGAGGATTAAGGAGAGGTGGAGTGGATAGTATCCGCTTGAGACAGAGAATTGGGAATATGGGAGACTGGGTGAAGTAAAATGCAATTCAATGGAAAGATGATTTGAGGTGTAAGCAGAATGGTTTAATTTCTTAAATTCAGAATATTAATACTAACTCTAGGCATAACCCTTCAATGTAGTGCAGCTATGACAGTTCAGAATTGAAAACGGGTTTTCTATTGAATGTAATTATTTATGCAGTTGCATGGTTTTACATATTACAGAGGTGAAAATAAGTATATGCAGAAAAATTCACTTGAGGTCTGTTTTGTACATTAAATGAAGCAATGTTCATATATTTATATCTAGAAAACAACATTGGGATGATATGTAATATATATTTTTC